>NC_136057.1:441282429-441435671 GCF_964261635.1 Lissotriton helveticus
TGTTGCCTCGATACTTCCTGGATCGCTAGCATGGTGGTGTCTCTTTTTGTCTCTTGTTCTTTGTCCCTCTTTTCTTTGTTATTTTTCTTTTCTGTCCTTTTCCTCTTTCTTTTTCTTTGTGTGTCTTTGTCCCTCTTTTCTTTGTTACTTCTCTTTTCTGTCCTTTATTTAGCCTTATCTCTGGCTTTCCTTTATTTTTACTTCTTTCTTATTTGTCCTTCTTTCTTTTCTTTATTTTTACAAAATTCTTATTTGGCCTCTTCTGGGCTTTCCTAGTCTTTTTCTTCTTTATTTCCTTGTTTTCTTATATTTGCGTCTTTCCTGCGACTTATTTCTTATGTTTGTGTCTTTCCTTTTGTTTTCTTTTCTTTCGTGTTCTCCTTTCCTCTTTCTGTTTCTTTGAGTGGTCTTTGTCCCTTCTTTCCTTGTTGTTCTGCTTTGTTTCCTTTATTTTCCTTTCTTATATATTTTCTTTTCTTGTTTCTCTTTGTCGATTTGTCTTTTTGTTTATGTCCTTTCTCTTTGTTTCACTTATTATTCTTTTGTTTTCTCTTTTCTTAGTGCACTGTCTTCTTTCTTTGTCTTATTGCTCTTTTTCCACTTGTGCGCCCTTTTTGCGCTTTGTTTATCCTTTATTCTTCACTTTTCTTATGTTATTCTTCTTATTTGCCCTTTGCCTGGCTTTGAAATGGCTGCTCTGCTCTTTCCTATGATCTTTTCTTGAATGTCCCATTCAAATGTCCGCCGTCGTTCTCACGATACTTTGGCAATCTTTGTTCTTTCTTTCCTTATCATGCCCGTTTATTCTCCTTAGTTTTGCCTTTAATTTGTCTATTTCTGGCTTCTGGGTGTCTTTTCTTTTTCATTTCATTGTTTTCTCGACGTTATTTGGCCTTAAAATGGCCGCTCCATTGTTGTCTATGCTTGTTTCCTGATCTAAGATGGCCGCCGCTGTTCTCGCGGTCATAATCGCATTGCCTGTTCATAAGATGGCCGCCACTGCTTTTCTTAGTGCCCATTGGCTCAGCTCGCCTTATTCTAATATGGCCGCCGAGACTCTCGATATACTCGCGATGGCTCGCGCCAGCGGATTCAATTCATGCCCTTATTTCCCAGCGCTTACCGCATCCGCGCTGGTCTTCATCGGTGGCAGTCGCAGTGGGCTCCCGCGTCGCTGCTCAATGGGCAGTCTTTCTTGTGCCTCTTATACTTCCAGGGTGGGCTCTCGGTGTATCTCCAGCCATCGAATTGTTGCTAGACGATCCACGCGTCGTTCGTCACTTTCCCTCGTCGCCAGTTGTCGTGTTCTGGTTGTTTGCTGGGCGGCACACCAAATACAGGACACAGGTTAGTCGGGTATTTCCTTTATTATCATTTCGTACAGCTGCTCGTCAGCACGTCCTTCCTCGTCCCTGTCCTGGTCATTGTCTGTCCTCTTCCTGTCCCTTCGCCGGATCTGGTGTCCTGTGACGACCTGGTCACTCTCCCTCAGGACCCACAGGGTCCTAACGCCCTACTGTCGGTCGCCCACCCTATCAGGTCACGACAAAGACAGCAAAGTCACCACTCAGCATATTATAGGCTTTGCATGTCTCAGTGTTTGTTCTCCGTCATTTGTTTCTGTGCTGTTGCTGGGCCTTATCTCAAAGTCTTTCTTCATTGTTAATATTTTTTCTTTCTTTCTCAAGGTTTTGTATCGGAAGTCAGGAGGTGCATCAGGTTCCGATGGGTAAGTATAGCCTGTCAGACCCACCCACAGGCATTTTTGGAAATGTGAACCCTAAAATTGTTAAGTCATTAAATGACAACAGCAACAAGGAAAAAAGCATTTTGGTTAGGGTGGTACAAACAATGTCGAAGGTGAAGGAGCAGTGAGTAGTATGTGGGTTCCAAATCACAAAAAGTGCTCCAGAAAAGGCGATCTCTTCCAGTTCATATATTGTGCTCTGTCCAGATTGATTGATGTTAATGTTTTGACCCATGTGAAGTTATTGGGTGGGAGTGATGATCAGGACCTTTGACTCAGACTACATTTCACATGCACTACACACACTAGCAGTGTACTGTCACTTTCACCATTATTTGTGATGCCCTCCAGTTCTGATACCTTCTTCTCAACATTCTTGGTGGTCACTGTCAGATCTTTGGGCAAATTTCACACTATGGACTCCCCTGAGTCATTCTAGCACAGCGAGGATCCCCCACTGCGACTTCTTGGGTGATGTGGTCCTCTGCAAGTTGAAAAAGTCTTTCTAGTCTCTGGCACACCGCTGCTTCACCTCCCCAGGTTGTATATTGCCTTTTGTCTCTACCAAAGGTGCCTGGGCATAGTTTTGTGTGATTTGGAAATCCTAGGCATCACCTTTTGCTCAAGGCCGCTATGATTCAGCAGGGCTGTCTGCTTCAGGCTCTCTGCCCTATTACAGCTCGACATGTGTGTGTACTCATTGCTTTGCCTCGATGCCACACTGGTCCATTACAGGGCGGATGTGTCTCTCCTCAAGACTGGCACCCAGAGGAGCTTCTGTAAATTATCAGTGGGCCCTCTCCTCCCACGTAATCCTGGGGCTACCTGTAAAGTGTGCCATCTCAGTGAGTGCCACATGGTAGGTGCAGCCCCGTTTAAGGATTTTCTCCACTATTCTGAAAAGTTATTTATGTCAGCTTTGTGAGTGGAGGGGAGACACCACTGCCTTTGCTCCGAAGTGTTGATTCCTGGGAAATGGGGTCCTTCACTCTGTCCCTTCGGGCTAGTACCAGCAGTTCTGGCATACGATCCACCAGTACAGGTTCTTACCACTGTTGCTGGTTCCCACGTGGAAGTCGCATCAGAGCTCCAAGGATTCACGTCAAAGCTGGAGCCTGGCTACTCTCTTCCCCAACACACAAACACACCGTCACAAGTATTTTAAAGAGACTTTGGTTCAACTAGGAATCTGAGTTTAGATATTGTAGAGACTTTTACATACAGCATATATCTTTTAACCTCTCTGTCACCTGTAACATGTTCCCATTAATAGATTGAAGTCTTCACAATAGAGACAAGCATTGGTAATTCCAATAAGATGTGTGTTGTCTGCCAGTGTTGCGGGGATTCTGCACATATAAGAACTATGAACAGGAAAGCAGGACCTCAGTGAATAGGTGGTGTTCCAACCTACCACATCCGTACCCAAAATCCCTTACCGACTAGCTATAGTGTATCATTCGTACTCTGTCTACAGCGAAGCTACCAATGATTAGACAACCCAGAACACGTAACTCTATCTTGGGAATCGCGGGAGCCAGACACTCTTTCACTTAGCCACTCATTCTTGTCCACAATGCGAGTAAACAGAGACGCAGTATAGTTTAAAATGTTTATTTCAACTAACGCGCTCTATGGTAAGGGACACAAGCCAATACTAGCAGCAGAATTCATAAACACAATATAGTCAGCATTGTTACAATTCCATAGATTACAAACGGGCATGTCATCTTATAGAAAACAATGGAAAAGGATGGAACGACCTAACCACCCTCCCCGTAACAAGAGATAGTTTATTATAAAACAGAAGACCTCTGGGCTTTGTCAGCAGACCCCCATACCTCAAGGCCTAGATCCAATGTTCACATCGCAGGACAAACACGGGTCTTCTCTCTGGAAAGGTGTCTCTCCGTGTGTGTGAAAACAGCTTGTGTTTGCAATATTAAAGTGCACGATTTCGAGAGGTGCAGCTGTGTGTAGCCTGTTATGTCTAGGTGCGAGGGACAGATCAGAACAGAATAACAAGGGTCATTCTTGTTTAACCTTGAACATCGTGTGCAGACTGAACCTCAGAGCACAGCAAAGAACCTGCAAAGCAGACAGTTCTCATGTGTAAAAGGGGCACAAATAAGTATTGCGAAATAGATGTTTGCAGTGTCTTGCGCAAAAGCAGATTCATGGCAGCTAAGCTCATGCCAATTTAGCAATTGTCGACAATGGACCTATAAGCCTTACTACACCCTCCCCCTGATATGGCCATCGTATGTAGATCATACAAGAAAGCAGAGTTCAAAAAGTCTGAGCAGATATCAATCGGCGTGTCATTAAATTTGTAAAATAACAAAAATTAAAGTTTGTGTACATTTTTTTTTTAAACAATTCCTTGAAGTAGTCAAAAGACGAGAAAGAGAGGAGGAAGTGATAGTAAAAAATTGTTGAAAGCAAGGCATCTGAAAACCCAGCCGATGTCCATCAAGGTGTAAGTGCAAAAGAATGCAATACTCTCGAGAAGGACATCATTTTGGTTGGTGGAAAAGTGTAGTAAGTTGAAGGAACATGAATGTTCTTCATAGTCAGGTGCCCCATTAACATTGATAGATAACTTGCGTGTTATTCAATGTAGCTTTGTAGTAGGAGATTCTATGAAGCATCACAGATATTCCATTGTGCCAAAATGCAAAGTGCAGCAGCACGCACCATCAAGCCTATCCCATTACACTCCTGCTCATGAGCAACTAAGGGGCCCATTAGCCGGTCGAAATCTGGGACTGGACATGAGGTGTTGGTGAGACATAACTCCAATGCCCACGTAAAGTCACAGCGAGGCACGAAGAGACAGGTTGCACGCAAGTAAAGTAAGCAAAATGAAACGATATTCCATAAGACACACTGAGTGTCGCAAGAGGCAGTGTACCGAAGCATTCATGCATCTGGCCACAAAGCAGTTGCAGCCGGCCTGGCCTGCGCAGTACCACAAGAGGAGCAGCCATTGCGTAGGAGGCACAACAGAAGCAGGACACCCGCTGCCACTGCCAATAGTAACAGTAAACCGCCAAAGACGCTGGAAAAGATAGAATGAATGAATGCAGGTATCACACCAAATATAGTCTGAAACAAAGTAACGAGACCAGAACACACGTATAAAAATATTTGCCAGGCCTTGTGTATGTGACGCATCAAAATGCGATGAATCAACTCCCCAAAATGTTGTGGAAGTTTTGTGTTTAGAAGTGTTTGAATCTGAAACGCCGCACTAGCCACCTGGAGTGTGAAGGTTTCACATGCGGAAGTCAATGCAACTTATTGTTGCGTTAAAAGCGCCTTTAATCTGCTCAGCTTGTTGAAATCTGCATTCAAAGTTGGAATTAAAGGCCACACTGGACCATCCATGGGCCCAAGCGGGGGTGGGAAAAGCACATTAGGGCAACAAATTATGCGCTGGGAAACCGTTACAAAGTAAGAAATGCTGGCCTGCATGCCTCAGCATTTTTGGTTATTTAAAACAAGATAGCTATCCTTAGTAAGCAGTGTGAACGTGGGAAATATGGCTGGAGCTGGTTTACCTTTTAAAACAAACGCAAGATTCGGAGCTGAAAGGTTACAGGCTCCGTGCAACTCTATGTTTTTACATACTAAGGAGTGTCCCACAGTGGAATCACAATCCTCCCCGGTTAGGTAAACCTTGTCATCTAAAAAAGCACCTCCAAGAGGTTCACAACGGCCCACAGGGTAATGTTTCATACAGGATATAAATTGAAACAGTGAGAACAGTAAATTCATAACCCCATGGATTAACCAAACCGCAGAATCTGATTCCGCTACAGAAAATGGTAAAGGGTCTATTTTTTCAATGTGCAAAGGAGTATAAGTTGCATCTTTCATGGACATAAATTGCTGTTTGTCTGTCAAATTAAACAGGGAAAATAAAGTGGTAGCTTTCAAAGAATCCCATGGCACTTTACCCATTTTTTTTGTTTTTAAAGTCCATGCAAATTGCATTACTGAGCGTAATTGATTTTGAAGACGGCTGAAATGCCAGAAACCGGTCCTCTGAAGCTTGTTTCCGGTCCAGGGAACGCATGGATTGGCAGTTCGGGCTGGACTGTGCCCATGAGGCACAGGGTCAGACTGATTTGCATATGGCCATGTCTGAACTGGGGTGGCAGAGTGGGCTAAAGAACAGTGATGGATTAAACCCAGATCTGTTGACTGGGTGTGAGTGTTTGATTGGTTCAGATGCTCTGTCCATCACCACCCCCTATTGTACCACGTAATTGATTTTGACCATGATATAATATAGAAACATCTTCTTGCACAATGTCAATAACAGAGTAAACAATATTATCTAATGTATAAATGCGGGAAGACAGTGTATTAATGCTGTTGTCGACAACAGCTAAAACTTTTTCCAAGTTTGCCTGGTCTATTTCCCGTAAACGTGATGCTGTTTCTATTTGTGATAGTTTCCAAATCTCATTGTAAGCAGCATATATCCATCTCTTTGTTCTAGAAGCTCTCGGTCCTAAGACAAAGTCGGCCAAATTAATATTATTGGACATCAAGGATAAATGTTGTTTAACAGACGACAGTGTCAGGTGCTGTAACCATTGTTGACACAGTTTACCATCATAGTAGGTTGTGACAAAATGTGAATCAGAAAACCTGTCATGTTTATAACCTAAACTATAATTAAGAAAACGGAGTTGGCAAGCATTTGAACTATTAGGCCAGATTAACCAACCCAGGGGATCCATTGCATAAGCATTAAATGAATTATTTTAAAAAAACTTTGTAAATCTTCAATGGTATAATTTGTGTGTGAGCGCCAATTATTATATTAAGCTATAGTCGGAATGGCTGGGGCATTCATTTGTTTAGTAGTCGCCAAACCAAAACATGTCGTTTGGTAAATAGTTTTATTCTAAAATAGCATTTGAGTGGGGATGAAGCACACACAATGTAGGGCCTTGGAGCCTCCCAGCTGCCAGTCTTTAGGTCCCCAAATTGATTTTAGATCAATGGTTTCCTTCCAATGGTCATAACCCTTTATGGCCAGATTATGGCAAAAGGAAGAAGAATATATTAATTTACAATGTGTCAACATGAGTTTCTGAGAGAAGGGGCTATTCATTTTGAAATAGAAAGATTTAGGATTGGATGGGCTAAATTCTGTAAAGTAGGTAACTTTTTCTTTAATGTTTTCGAGCTGCCCTTTACTGGCGTAGGACAATGCTCCCACTGAGTGTAATTTACGAGAGGACGTAATGTATTAGTCTTGTGTATGAAGTGATGCCCATAATGTTGATAATAGAAGAGGTCAGCATAATTAGCAGGATTCATATACAAGTCTTCAGCGTTCAACGCAGCATAATATTTTAAATCTGAAAATAAAGCTTGAAACTCAGGCACATCCCAATCATCTGAATGAATGTCTTGTGTAACCACATCACCCATAGAGACTCTAAAGAAGTATGGTACAATAATCAGCTCTGTAGGACCGTGAATTTGAAAACCCACTTTATCCCAAACAATACCATCCGAAATAGGGAATGCTGAAATGTTAACAAGAGTCTCGTCATGCTTCATGATGTGTGAAGTGGAATGTGGGGCCAGAATTCCATCAACAAAGTTCGCAACAAAACGTTCAGGCAAGTAGTGACCATTGATGAGTTGAAAAAATACAGTTAAAAACCCAATGGACATAAAAAGAAAAATTAAAAATAGAGTCAACCAAATGTATGTCCATGGAGGAACCAAATAAAGTCATTTTAAACCAAGATAAAAAAATTGACAATTTTGTTGGGTCACCTGATGATGGGGAGGATGCGTCAAATGAAAATCTGCCACGGTGCAAAGGAGTACCTGGAAAATTATGCACAGAGCCACTTGTGGGATATGTGTATTCAGCATCTGTTATATCTGTTGACACAGGAGGGACGGTAGGATGCTCAACATCAGTGACCAGCTCGATGACAGTGTCATTTGGCAAATTAGAAGATGTTATAGTTTCTCGAGTTCTTGAAATTGTGGGACAGGAAATAGCAGGTGTCACACTATTCAGAATCGGCCAGATGTTGTAACTTGACATTGTCCACTGAGATGTATCTGTTGTCTTTGCGACCTGGTAGAGGATGTAAAATCACTGTTCCAGTACCCTTCAGGCCAAGCACTGGAAATGGTGCACGATAAGAGGGTCCAAATTCTTTTTTGTTCTCCACCTTTTCTCGGACCAGATCTTAAACTTTTGGAAGCCAGTCAACCACTGGATTCTGTAGCGCTGCGCCAGTTGCTGAAGACAAATTTTCAGTAGCAAGGCTGGCACGGGTCTCTTGTAGATTCTGTAACATAGCAGAATGATTATCCACGTCAAAGGTTGCGGCAACCACCGCAAAGTCTAGACCACGGGTACTCATAGTATGGCCCGCGGGCCAGGGGCGGCCCAGCAAGCCTTCCGTGGCGGCCGTGGTCCGTGCTATGAGTACCCGTGTTTGTTTGTTTTTAATAGAATCTCAGCAAACATCCCTGCTGCAGCGCAATGCAGAGACTCTCTGTGTGGGCCAGGCGATTTCCGTCAGAGTGGGGCTGCAGGGGCCTAAGCGGTAAACAAAGCCTCATTAGCATGCAAATGGTCTTTTAAAGACCTGTTAAGTGCTCGGGTGCGGCTGGCTGGATTGCTGAGTGTGTGTGTGCCCAGAAGCTGTCTCAGCCCGGGCACACACAGGCAGGGTGAGATGAAGAGGGAGGGAAAGGGAAGGAGACAGAGATAGACAGACAGAGGGAGAGCAAGGGAGGGAGACAGGCAGACAGAGGGAGAGCGAGGAAGGGAGACAGAGGCAGACAGGAGGGAGAGCGAGGGATGGAGACAGGCAGACAGAGGAAGAGTGAGGGAGTGAGACAGGCAGACAGAGGGAGAGCGAGGGAGGGAGGGAGAGGCAGACAGAGGGAGAGCGAGGGAGACTGAGGCAGACAGGGAGAGCGAGGGAGGGAGACAGGCAGACAGAGGGAGAGCGAAAGAGGGAGACAGGCAGACAGAGGGAGAGCAAGGGAAGGAGACAGAGGCAGACAGAGGGAGAGCGAGGGAGGCAGCGCGAGGGAGACTGAGGCAGACAGGGAGAGCGAGGGAGAGTAAGGGAGGGAGACAGGCAGACAGAAGGAGAGCAAGGGAGGGAGACAGGCAGACAGAGGGAGAGAGAGGGAGGCAGAGCGAGGGAAAGCGAGGCAGACAGAGGAAGAGTGAGGGAGTGAGACAGACAGGCAGACAGAGGGAGAGCGAGGGGGGAGGGAGAGGCAGACAGAGGGAGAGCGAGGGAGGCAGCGCGAGGGAGAGCGAGGGAGACTGAGGCAGACAGGGAGAGTGAGGGAGCGAGACAGGAAGACAGAAGGGAGAGCGAGGGAGGGAGACAGGCAGACAGAGGGAGAGCGAGGGAGGCAGAGCGAGGGAAAGCGAGGGAGACAGAGGGAGAGCGAGGGAGAGTGGGGGAGACTGAGGCAGACAGGGAGAGCGAGGGAGAGTGAGGGAGGGAGACAGGCAGACAGAGGGAGAGCGAGAGAGGGAGGCAGAGCGAGGGAAAGCGAGGGAGAAAGAGGGAGAGCGAGGGAGACTGAGGCAGACAGGGAGCGCGAGGGAGAGTGAGGGAGGGAGACAGGCAGACAGAGGGAGAGCGAGGGAGGGAGACAGGCAGACAGAGGGAGAGCGAGGGAGGGAGACAGAGGCAGACGGAGGGAGAGTGAGGGAGACAGAGCGAGGGAGACAGAGGGAGAGCGAGGGAAAGACAGGGCGAGGGAGGGAGACAGAGGGAGGGAGACCTCAGAGTGAGTGAGGGTGACCTCAGAGTGAGTGAGGGTGACCTCAGAGTGAGTGAGGGAGACCTCAGAGTGAGGGAGGGGGAAGGAGAGAGAGGGAGAGAGGGAGACAGAGGGAAGGAGGGAGAGGGAAGGAGAGGGAAGGAGGGAAAGGAAAGGAGAGAGAGTGAGACAGAGGGAAGGAGGGAGAAGGAAGGAAAGCGGGAGAGAGAAATAGAGGAAGGTAGAGGGAAACAGAGAGAGGGAGAGGAAAACAGAGAGAGAGAGGGAGACAAAGAGAGAGTGATACAGTCAGAGTGAGTGAGACCGAGGGAGAGAGGGAGTGAGACAGTCAGAGTGAGTGAGACAGAGGCAGAGAGGGAGTGAGAGGGAGTGAGGCAGTCAGAGTGAGTGAGACAGAGGGAGACATAGAGACAGAGGGAGAGAGAGGTAGAGATAAGGAGGGAGAGAGAGAGGGAGGGAGGGAGACAGAGAGAGAGAGAGAGAGCGACAGAGAAAGAACGAGAGAGAGAGAGAAATGTGTGTATGCCGGGTCTGGTGGCTCAGTGGACGAAGGCGTCCGCTGCAGGGACCTGTGATCAACCTCATGGTCATTTTTTTTTCTAGCCCCGCCCCCTCCCCCACTGACCCCACCCCCACCGGTGCGGCCCTCGGACACAAACCACACTGTAAATTTGGCCCCCGAGAGAAAGTTTGTGAGTACCCATGGTCTAGACCATCAAGGTCTGGCACAAACATTTTAATGCCAAAGAGAATTTCGTACGTATGGGGTCCGCCCACGAAGAGATGTTCCAGGGAGATTAAGTGCATGATGGACGCCATACAAATGGGCTAACCAGTTCCTGCTAGTACCTAAGACTCTAGCTGTCAAAGATTGCTTTAAGTCACAGTTCATTCGCTGCACAATTGTGTTGCCCTCAGGCCTATAGGGAGACACAAATGGCACCAGCACCCCCAAAGACCGCATAGCATCCTTGTGCGCCTTAGAGGCGAACGCTGGACTTTGGTCAGAATGAAAGGTACCACAGGCAAAATACCCTACAAAGACACGCAAATCGCTGATGTCAGTTTGAGAGTCAACACTGCGTTGTGCCACACAAAAAGAAATCGGGTGCATGAATCTACTGCAACCAAAATATATTTATATGCAGTATCTGAAGATAAAGGACCGCAGTGATCATGGTACACAAAAGGAAAAGGCCGATTAGCAATGCTAAGCGATCTTTGTGGAGGACGTGTTACCACAGATGGCGTAATCTGCTGACAAATGTCACAAGAAAGCACATAATTGCGGGTCTGTTTATGTAAACCACGCCACCTGTACCGATGCTGCAAAATGGAAACAGTAGCAGACACTCCAGCATGTGCCGAGGCCATGCCTTTGTGTGTGGATTTATTCAAAGTGCGTCCGCGGTCCGCATTGGGAATCAGCCGATCTCCAACGTCTGGTATTCTAGCAAAAGGAACCTGTTTGGGAGTTAACTGATAAGAATATTTTGAAGGGAAACCCTGCGGGTAATTAAGGCCCTCCTTTGTTGCAGCTATCGCTGCCAAAATGTCATTATCAATCTTCGTCATGGATCTAGTGACGGCTGTTACGGAACACGTGGCTACTGCAGATTTGGCTGCTTCATCAAAAAAGAAGCTTTTAATCAATAAATCCAAATCTTTTGTAATGACTTGTGGTAGAAACCCGATTAGATCCAAATCTTAGTTTATAGAAGGTTCTAAGGTGGAAACGGTTAAAACCTTCTGTTACCTAGGTATCACTTTCGCAGGGAGGGGGTCCTGGGTACAGGAACAAGACAACGCCCGTGCAAAGATGATGATGAATATCAATGGCATATTCAGATTTGCTACTAAATTGGGCAGCCGCCGTATTAAAGATATGATGATAATTTATGAGAGCCGATGTGTTACAGCCGCACTTTACGGTGCTGGGGTTTGGGGTCATTTTCATGGTAATTTATTATTCCAAATGGAAAACTCCTTTTTAAAACGCCTGTTATGTGCCCCACAATCGGCCTCCACAAAATTATCCACCGCGAAGTGGGCATCAAGTATATCTCGGATCTGGCGTCATTGCGCCCTCTTTTACTTTGGAAATCCATATGGTCAAAGGAAGAGACAATGTTTACACAATCTGTAATACGGGACTGTCTTAAAATGGAGAATGGCTTAAGAATCCCTTGGCTCAATTATATCTTCCACTGGTTTAATGTCTTGTTTAACTGTGACATTCAACAAAATCCAGAATGTGTGGATTTTATTGCGAGAGGTGAGATCAAAACATCCCTGGTAGCCTATAAACTAGCGGACCGTTGCCGTTCTCTTTTGACCCAAACAACGTACACCTTTTATATGCAACTGGATCTTAAAGAAGGGTTCCAAAGCTATTTGTCTGTGGTAACAAGAGCATCACACCACTATGTGTTAACACGTCTGAGGCTGGGTACCATACACCACCTTAATTTTCCTGTTATGAAACCCAACCCTGCCCATGTGATGGAGTTTCTCGCCAAAGTTGTTACCATATGTTATTACTCTGTAACCTGTATTCTAGTTTTAGAAAAACCTATTTAAAACCGTTTTTTCTACGCCTTAATATTAGATCCACGAAAGACGCAATGAATTTGCTTTTAAGACTAGAGGACCCAGGATTGTGCTTTTATACAGCATCATTTCCTCTGAAAGCGATTCACACTAGGAAATCTATGATCTTTGACATTTGACCGCATGAACCGCAGGGTTTCTTAAGTTATTTTTGCACTCGCACTTTTTTGAAAACGGACTACCCATGCTCATACCAATCCAGGGGGAGAATATGAATCATGTACCCAGGCTGTAATACTCCCCTTGTAAGAAATGTACACTAGGATAGTAATGTTCTTTGATGATATTTGATTGTATGACCAATAGGGCTTCTTAGTCTTTTTTGCATTTGCACTTTTTTTTTTTTTTTGGAAATGGACTACCCATGCCCACACTAATCCAGGAGGAGTAAATGAATTGTGTATCCAGGCTGTAATATTTTTCTTGTAAGAGATTTATATTAGGATATTAATGTCTTTTGTTATCTTGACTGTATGATCAATAGGGCTCTCTAAGTAATCTTTGCACATACATGATAAAGGTATGGTCGTTTTATGTTTGCATTAACATGGGGGGAGTATATGAATTATGCACCGGTGTCTATTATAGTGTCCCTTTTTATGTTTAAGTTTTTTCGCTCGATTAATATTTTACAATTTTATGTACAGGCAACTCTTTTAATATTACTGTGTATTCGTTGTGATGTATGATATATGTTTGCCTTTGCCTTGCTTATATGGTTGATTCATTTAACTGAATAAAAGCTTTCAAATGAGAATGGCTGCTTCATCAGCCAAACCATTCCCAACAGCGTGTGCCCTGACACGCTGATGACCAAGAGTATGTATAACGTGTGAGTGGCAAACATTATTTAAGATCTGCCACTCAAGCTCAAAGCGTTTTAGGCTTAATTGTGCTGCCTTTAGAATCTTGATAATAATTTTGAGACCAGAAGAATAAGTTATCATTGAAAGACTGAACACAGTAATAAGAATCGTAGACAATAAGAATCGAAACGTTTGGATCAGCAAACTCGAGAGCAAGAACTAAGGCACACAGCTCGGCCAATTGTGCAGTACAGACTTCCAGTGCCTGAGTGTGCACAATGGAAGATTTGAATTCTCCATTCACCATTGTACCTGCAACTATAGCACACTGCTGGGTAAGCATGTTTAGAATCCATAGCCGGTTTAGCCGAACCATCGGTGTAAGTAATACACGCATAGTCTTCCAAAGGAAGTAAAGACAAAAGAGGTTGATGAACATGTTCGTACTGCAAGAACTCCTGTGTCTGAAGAGAAGCGTCAAAGATAAAAGTGACATCCGGGGACGTCAAAGAAGTAGCCCATTGTATCCAATGGGGGAGTAAAGCTTTTGAGTTTGGCACACTTGCCTTCGTTACTGCCTCTAATGCAGGGTAAGGTGTAACCATCAAAAAACGTTTTCCCTGTGCCAAGGCGCGTTCCTTCAGAACCGCCATTTGGACAGCTGTCAAAACTTTCTCGACAGTTGAAAACCTCATTTCAGTGTACAAATGTGATTTGTATGTGATTGGCACTGTGTCCCCTTCATTGTACGTCAAGTAAGTGAAACCCACTGCACCTGGTACGATTCGTATCACCAGGTTAGTGAGGTTATCACGCGTTAACAAGTATTTAGATTCAAGCAATTCAGATTGCAAAGAAAGTAATATAGCAGAATGTTCCGGTTACCAGTTGGTTACAATATAGTCAGCATTGTTACAATTCCATACAATACAAATGGGGATGTCATGTTATAGAAAACAATGGAAAAAGATGGAACGACCTAACCACCCTCCCAGTGACAAGAGATAGTTTATTATAAAACAGAAGACCTCTTGCTTTTTCAGCAGACCCCCATACCTCAAGGCCTAGATACAATGTTCACATCGCAGTACAAACACGGGTCTTCCATCTTGAAAGGTGTCTCTCCGTGTGTGTGAAAACAGCTTGTGTTTGCAATATTAAAGTACACGATTTCCAGAAGTGCAGCTGTATGTAGCCTATTATGTCTAGGTGCGAGATACAGATCAGAACAGAATAACAAGGGACATTGTTGTTTAACCTTGAACATTGAGTGGAGACTAAACCTCAGAGCACAACAAAGAACCTGCAAAGCAGACAGTTCTCATGTGTAAAAGGGGCACAAATAAGTATTGTTGACAATGGACCTATAAGCCTTACTACAACAGCCTTTTGGCTTTATCAGTGCTTGTTTTGTTTAGCCATGTTTTTTGGAAAACAAAATGAAAGTAAAAATATTTTTTTGTCTCAAAAAGCTTGCATTACCATACTAGTCCCTAGCACTGAACTAGTTTCTGTACAGATGCACTCGTTGCGAAAGAGCAGAATGCTGTTTCTCACAGTGCAGTTAGCTAATGACTGAAGTGGTCTGATCCTCTGCCGAATGCTGTTTTCTGTAGTTGGTACAGAAAATGTGAATGACACAACAACACCTCTATCCAGGAGGTGGAGTAGCAATAATATACAGATCACACTGGACCATATCCTCCTTTCCCTACACCCAAATTGAATGTATTGAAGCCCTACCCTTCTGTATAAAACTGGAAGCCGATCTCACTTTCTCAGGCTTACTAGCCTACCGCCCTCCGAAATCCAAGCTTACATATCTCCCTACCTTTCTTGATTATGTCCTTCAGGCAACCATCCGCTATGCAAATTTCACTCTTATTGGGGATTTTAACCTACATATTGATACCTCCATTGACCCCAGCACGCTTAACTTCCTATCCACCCTAGCGGATGGCGGCCTAAGCCAACTCATCTCCGGCCCCACTCACAAAGCCGGTCACACCCTGGACCTCATCAGCACCAACCTGGCCAACATCACTATTAATGATCCAATCCCCGTGATCTCGTCGGATCACTTTTTTATCCCGTTCTCCTTCTCCTTGCATCGCCATGACCGCCCTAAATTCACGGCCAGAACGGTTGGTCGCAATTGGAGAAAAATCTCCCCAGATAATTTAGCGGCTCACCTCCCCTCGGCTGATTCCCAAGAAGCGTCTGACTTAGACACCAGACTGTCCAACTTCAACAGCTGGATCTGTTCTGCTATCGACCAAATTGCTCCTGTCAGGATACCCTCCGCACATGCAAATCAGCATGCAAACTACTAGAGAGACGTTGGCGACAATCCTATTCACCCGATAGCAAACTTAAGTACAAATTTGCCCTAAAGGATTACAGGAAGAGAATTACTGACCACAAAAGAACCCACCTAGAGGAGAAAATTAATAAAGCTCAAGGCTCATCTAGAGAAATTTTTAATACCGTCAGAACCTTCACTTACCCTCAGGCCCTTACACAACAATTCCCGGTGTCGCAGACCCTCTGTGATCGCCTGTCTGATTATTTTGAAAACAAAATTGCAACAATCTACGACTCCTTCCCCAACAAGACATGCTTAGACACTCCCAATACACACAGAGCACAGGCTGAGCCCGCCCACACCCTCACGAAATTTGACACAATTCTCCGGGATCGCTCCCTGGCGGAATTATTAAAGTGTAAATCTGGCTCCCCCACAGACCCCTGGCCAGCCAAACAGTACAAATCCCTGGCGCCCCTGCTCAACCCCGTTCTCAATGACATCTGGAACGACTCCCTGCAGACAGGCATTTACCCCGAATCCTGGAAGCACGCTCGATTGGTTCCCATCCTTAAAAAACCCAATGCAGACCCTAACGAACCAGCCAACTACAGACCCATGTCTCTGCTCCCCGCTCCTGCCAAAGTGCTTGAAAAGCTAGTCCAACAGCAACTGGCCAAATTCTTTGAAGCCCATTGTACTTTTCACGACTCACAGCACGGGTTCAGACCCGGATACAGTGTCGAGTCAGCACTCATTGAGATGGCAGACTCAGCGCGGTGGAAAATGGATGAGGGATCAAGGGCGGTGTTGGTGCTGCTCGACTTGTCGGCGGCATTTGACACCGTCTCCCACCCAGTCCTGCTCGAGCGTCTCCACGCAAAAGGAATCCAAGGCAAGGCGTTGGAATGGATTGCGTCCTTCCTCTCAAATCGGACACAGGCCGTGTTCACCCCCCCGTTTACCTCCAACAGCCGTCCGCTCAGGTGGGGAGTCCCTCAGGGGTTTAATGTTTACTTCTCCCCTCTGGCGGAGATTATTGCCCAGTCAGGAATCAAGGCCACATCGTATGCTGACGACATTCAGCTTCTGTTTTCCTATGACATCGTCTCCCAGACCACTTTCGATCTCTTAAAGGATTGCCTCCGCAACATCGCCCGCTGGATGGACAGCAACTTCCTCTGGCTAAATGCCGGAAAAACTGAAGTCCTCTTCTTTCAGCAGCCCTCGCCACTGGATTCCAACCTTTGGTGGCCCCTGGACCTAAGTGCAACCGCCATACCCAAGGACTCTGTCAAAAACCTTGGAGTCAGATGGGACTCTAGCCTTACATTTCAGTCCCAAGTCCAGACGGTGTCCGCAGCATGCTTCTCCAAAATCAGGATGGTGAAAAAATGTATCACTTTTCTTTCCAGCCATACGAGGAAATAATTGTTCAAGCTTTAATCACGTCACATCTAGACTACGCCAACGGCTTGTGCATAGGTCTGTCTTCTGGCCTACTCCAACGTCTCCAGACAGTCCAAAATGCCGCAGTCCGCCTGGTCTGTGGCATCTCCCTACGAGAG
This sequence comes from Lissotriton helveticus, assembly GCF_964261635.1. Taxonomy (NCBI): domain Eukaryota; kingdom Metazoa; phylum Chordata; class Amphibia; order Caudata; family Salamandridae; genus Lissotriton; species Lissotriton helveticus. The sequence continues at coordinate 441,299,272 of NC_136057.1, forward strand.
CATATCTCTCCCTACCGGAAAAAACTACACTGGTTGCCAGTCCAAAAAAGAGCAGAATTCAAAGCCCTCACACTCGCCCATAGGGCAAAAAAAGGAAAGGGCTCTGCATATTTTGTCTCCTGCCTCCGCCCCTACAGTAATGCTCGCCTTCTCTGTTCTAGCTCTAAACATCTCCTCGCCACACCTAGATTCAAAAAAACACGCTCTGGAGGGAAAACCTTCCAAGTCTCCGCTTCCTCTCATTGGAACAGACTTCCCATCTCCATTCGGATGATACAGGAAGAACTCCCCTTCCGTAGAGCGCTCAAAACCTTCCTTTTCTGCTAAAAACTTCTCCCCAGTTTCTGATCCAGCTTAGTATACCCAGAAGCGCCGGGACACCCCGTTGGGGTAGCTGTGCGCTATATAAAATTCACAAATAATAATAATAGTAATAGATCAATGGATGAAGAGGGATGGCTGAAAGCCCCTATAAGTAAGTATATTCCATATCATTTTATTAAAATTAAAAGGTCTTGGCTAATGCCAGGTCTAAAAATGTATTAGCACATACATGTTAAGGATTAGTATCAGACCTCAATGGCCAGCAAAAGTTCATCTATTTTATATTATTGTAGCTCTAACAGAAAACAACATCATTGATTTAGAATATGTGTTGGTGATCGTTATACGCAAACACTACTCATGCCTAAGTAAACATATGCAGAGTAACGTTGTAGGAGTGTGTTACACAATGTCGTTTGCATATTCATGGTGAATCATAGATATGCACTAATACAATGGGAGAGGATGTGGTGCAACGGCCAGAACTGCCCTCTTTTGAACTAGGGAACTTGGTTCAAGTCTCACTCAACATCTTTTCATTTTGCGTGAATCACTTAGGCTCCCGTGCCGACTCAAAAAAAAATTCCTTGTTTAATGTACCTGGTGCACATGTAAAGTACTTCAATACTTTCAGGTTGAGTTCGCGCTGTATGAAATTGCACAAAAATAAAAAATGAACTAACATAGGTATCAATTCCACAGTTGCTGACAGATAACAATAATTATACTGATCTCTATTCTTCCTCATCACAGACCTCATCTGAAAGTGAGACATATGGCATTTAATTGCCATATACCAGAGTCCTATATGTTTTTTAACTTGCCATCCCACATGGATGTGGAGTTGTTCACATTCGGGGAGATTGCAAGCTGGTAGATAAAGGGAGATCAATCAATCAATAAATCAATCAGGATGGCAAGTCACCTGTGAGGGTCTCAAGGTGCTGGAGTTGCCTTCTACTTAGTGCTGATCTATTCATTCGAACAGCCAGTGCGTACCTGAAATCCCAGAGTGATGAGGCGGTCCTGAGATGCAGGGGAAGGCCGTTTCAATCTTTGACAGCCAGGTGTGAGAAGAAGCGTCCTCTGCTGTTTTATCCGGGGGCTGTCTGTGAGAAAGAGAGAGGCGGATTGTAGGTGTCTGATCGGTTGGTGGAAGGTCATGCGTTTGTTGATGTATGCTGGTCCATCGTTGTGCAAGGCTTTGAATGCGTGGGTCTACATCTTGAACTGACATCTCTTCTGGATTGGGAGCCAGTGTAGCTTCTTGAGGTGCGGTGTGAGGTGGGTCTCTCTGGGGAGGTCCAGAATGAATCTTGCCGCCACGTTTTGTATTGTCTTTAGTCCCTTTAAGGAGGCGTGTGGTGATTCCTACGGGGGGAGTGTTCCTGTGGTCCAGCCTGCTGGAAATGAGGGCCTGCATGATGGTCCTTCTGGTGTTGATTGGGAGCCGCCTGAAGATCTTGCGGTGTATGTGTAGGGTGTGGAAGCAGGAGGATGACATTGCATTTACTTGTATTTTCAAAGATAGCTTGCTGTCCAAGATGATGCCGAGGTTGCATGCGTGGTCTGTAGGGACGGGTGATGGGCCGAGTTTAGCCGGCCACCATGCATTGTGCAATTTTTTTTGTTTCATCGGTTGATTGACATTTTTTGTGATACAGTTACAGTTCAATAGCAGGCAAAATAAAATCACAAGGGTGTTGATAACTCACTAAGTATTAAAATAAAACATGTTGAGAATTACATTGCAGTTGGTCAGGGGTATCCGTCCCAGAGTTCAAGGAATAATTAGCAAATACGGCATGTTTCAACTTATCACATTTCATAATCACTAAACAAAAAGGAAAGAGGAGAAAAAAAAGATAACTCCAATACCCGGCAATCAGTGTATAGCCATATTAACCATAACATTTTATGGCAATAATATCAAACATGTATGAACTAATTAACTGCGAGCAACCAGTTAGTTCAAAGGGAATAGGCGTAATCATTGAGGGAAGGGATAAAACAAGGAGAGGGTGGGGGTGAAAGAGAGACAGGAAGGTTTTGCTGCATCTAATAACAATTCCAATTCATCTTGGGTGAATTACCATCTTTACAATTAATTTCAAACGTCACTTAGTATACATTTTGACTTATACACAATTGAGTGGTACTAATATCGATATTATGACTCGTGTAAATGTGTCTCATCAGGTATGATCAAAGAGTCAGGAGAGTCACAGGATTCCGCCTTGGGATATAATGCAGTTTTGAGGGCAGTCAGTATAACGTCCCAATTGGATGAAATGGGGTATTTGCGTAATCCTAAGGTATCTTCCCTGCGGAGAGAGACTCTCTCTGCTCTAGCCCAATTGAGGATGGAATGTGGCCTGGCCATTATGAATAGCTCACTGGACTTCCAGCGCTTCGTGATGAGATGCTTGGCTACTATGAAGTAGAGTTCCGAAAAACATGTAGTGGCCCTATGTTTCTTATCTCTCAGTAAAAACCTAGGGGCAGATTTACAATGAAAGTGACTCAGTGCATTCCGCAAACCATTTGGCTGCGCTGCACTGAGTCACTTTCAAAGCACAGGGATGCAACATATTTACAACAATATGTTGTATCTCTGTGCTTCCCCCTGCGCTGGAGCACAAACTGCAGCCATGTTCCGGCACAGGCACCCTTGAACGATGGTGCAAGGATGCCTGCGTCGTGGGAAGATTGTTTTTGTGCAGGAAGGGGCATCCCTGGGGAGGCATAGCATTCACACACATTTCCAGATTTACGATTCCTCGTAAATCTGGAAATGTGTCTCCTTCCATGGATGTTGCATTGGAACACCCACAGCAACACCCAAGGAGCACCCCTTTCACGCAAAGTGCTGCGTGTAACGCAGGGTGGCTTTTCCTGTCCTTGTAAATATGGAGCAGTAAGATACGCCACCAATACGTCACAAAAAGTGATGTCCTGGTGGCGCAGGGGGCTTGTAAATCTGCCCCCAATATACAATCTTCCCATATACATGCGAGATGCCGGTCGGTACAGGCAAATTAAGGGTGTGTGACCCAATCCCAATATTGTTGTAGTGATAGACATGACCATAACATATGCAAAAACTCAGCATCAGGCTGGTCACAGGGAGGCAAACCACATCTGACCTGTGAAAATAACGGTTGATCCTCTCAGGGGTGAGATATGCTCTGTGTGTAATATAGAGCTGTATCAGCTGAAACCTTGCATTACGGGGGATAAGCGTGGGCCTTGTTAGAATCATGTGCCAATCTTTAGTGGTGCATGGGCGAGCCAGGCTTGCCTCCAAGTAACAGTCGTAGTGAGGTCAATGTGACAGCTTGCAGTCGGAGTGCATCCGCAAACAACCAGGTGAGTTGTTGCTCTTCTCCCATGACATGGACATATTGAAGTGTGAGGTGAGTTTGTGGTTTTGTATAACATCCTCCCAATGGCGCTGCAGTGTATTGATCCAAGAGGTGTGATTAACTAAGTGACCTCTTCTTAAAGTGTTAGGTGTGATTCCTGCAGTAGAGCAATTTGAACATTGTGGTGCTTGAGATAGGGTTATACTGCATAGCGACAAGATGGGGTATGCATACCGCGAAAGTTCCAGGTGATAATGTTCTGAGGTGTCATATTATGTCTGGGTGATGAAGTGTGTAATATTGAAATCTGTGAGTGTACATGTGACTACATGGAAGGGCAAGATCAAGAGAGCCCACATAGGGTAGGTGCAACAGAACCAATACAACCTAAAGCTTGAACTTGGTGCCAACACGGCGTACCGTCAATATCAAAAGGGCAGACTTCAGGGGTAGGCTGCCCAAACTGATACACATACTATGTCTAACAAAATGTACCGTCAAAGGCTTGGGGGTATGTGGTTTCACAGGTTAGGCAGAGTATCACTCCCTATCAGTGCAAGGAGAAATGGGACCCCAGGGATCATCCTGACATCTGACCGGATGTCAGTTTCTACCTAGGCATGTCACCCTGGAGAGACAAAACATCTGCATGCAATAGATCATGAAAGGCAGGGAAGCAAACTGATAAATTAGCAAAGGCATTGGATAGACCAACGCAGGTAATGAATCAAATAATGTCATCTGACATCTGCGGTGTGACGTCTGGCAGGATTGTCGTATTGGTATCCGATGGGCATGCTACAGAGGGCTCCTCGTCCCCAGATTATCGAGCAGATGCTGCATCCTGGTCAGAACCAAGAATGGAATCGGTGATCTGTGCCACCTCCCGGATGGCCCACTGACGCTCAATTATAATCTGTTCCAAATTTGGCACAGCGATTGGGCTAGAGGGATGGCATTTCAAATAGGTTTGAAAGTTCTTTATAGGACTTTTACTGACTCCCCAAGAGTAATCCAGGAATATGTCATTGTACCAAAATTATGAAACCATAGTGCATCTGATGATCACTATCACTGGAAAGCAGTATATACCTGTAGGCATTATTCATGATTATTACAAAGAGTATTGTATCTTCTTCTTTACCTTGTAAACGGTTAAAGAGTCCCATTTTATATGGCCCTAATGAAGCGACTCGTTGTCGTGAAACACGTGTTGGCCTATGAAGAACTTACGAATCAGAAACAATAAATTAACCCATTATTGATTCATGAAACCTTGATTAGTGAGTTTTACTCAGTTTCAGATGTCAAAAGACAGTCAGTATTTACTATGACTGGATACAGAACTGGAGAGTGTTGTTCTGTAATCCCCTTTTTGAGGTAAGTGTCAAATCGTTTAGAAAGCCTCTGTTTCCCTCCACCTAGGTTTGCAGAAAACATTGGTTAATCAGTAGTCACATAGGTTAAATAGTAGGCCTTCAAAATCAGCCTATGGCGATGGAAGCAGCAGGGTAAAGGGTCTAATTGAAACCCTTATGCTATAGTAAAAAAATGCCCTTGATCCCAATGTACTACTATTAGTTTCCGGTCACGATTAATACCACAGTTAGACACTGTTCATCTCCATTACTCAAAGTCCTTATTTTCCGTGTCCCAGTCCTTCCTTCCCTGGGTTTGCCCACATCAATGATGCTTTTTGCTAGGTATGTCGGTGGTGTGTTCTTCCTGGTCCCTTCAGATTGCAGACAGGACTCCATTCCCCTCATCACGAGGCTGAGAGGTCTCGCTTTATGCCTCAGCATTGCAGAAGCTTACATTTCCCAACACTGTATGCATGTAACCTGGTCTCCGGATGTTTGTAATTGTCCAGTGCACTGGCAGCATCCCTCCTTACTTATGATAACAGCCCAGGAGAGGTTATGATAAAGGGCCCGATGTAGGTCGGTCGGTAACGGCCGAAAATCGGTATTTTCGGCCGTTACCGACCGGTATCGAGGTTTCGGGATGTAGGAGTCCCAAAAACGCCCGATTCCGTAAAAATTCCAAATCGGAAAAGTTACCGTGTCGGTAGTATATCGAATCGGAAATTAAACCGAATCGGCAAATATACCGAATCGGAAACCAAACAGAATCGGTAAAAATTTAGGGAATCGGAAAAATCACCGATTCTGTACTATACCGATTCGGAAAAAACAGAATCGGGAAAAATTCCGATTCGGTAATGTTATCGAATCGGTAAAATTACCGATTCGGTAGAATACCGATTCTACTGAAGATTGAGATGTAGGAAAGCTCTGAAATACCGATTTAGCGTCAAATTCGGTATTTAAGAATCGGTATTTACCATAGATTTGAATCAGGTGGTAACCAGGTGCAACCTATAAAAAAGGACCCAAAATGCATTTCTGCTTGCACCATGGCAGCTTTTTATGTCATAGCAAGACGGCTACGGCTACAGCAGGATGGAGAGAGGGAATGGCAGAGAGAGGAGCAGGTGTATAGAGAGCGTCTCACCCTGTCCATGCAGACAGATGCAGAGATCCTACAGAGGTACAGGCTGGACCCAGAGACCATCTTACAGCTCATTAGGGACCTCCAACCCCTGTTGCAGCACCCCACCCCAAGGGCACACGCAATCCCAGTGCACGTGCAGGTGCTATGCAGCCTACACCTGCTTGCGTCTGGCAGCTTTCAAAGTGCAGTAGCTGCGGTAGGAGGGGTGAGCCAGAGCTGCCTGTCCCGGTTCTTCCACAAGTTCCTAGACGCCATGATCGAAAGGATGGACCAATACATTTCCTTCCCTGCAACCCATGCAGAACTGGTACAGACAAAAGCAGACTTCTACCAGATGGCAGGATTCCCCCACATCATTGGCTGCATAGATGGCACACACATTCCGATTTGTCCCCCTGCTGACACGGAATGCATATACCGTAATCGGAAGTCAACGCACACCATAAATGTGCAGGTGATTTGTAATGCCAAGTGTGTCATCACTGGCGTGGTAGCAAAATTTCCAGGGAGTATCCATGACTCCTATATCTTTCAAAATAGTGGCATTTATGCACGGCTGACGGCAGGGGAATTCGGTGAAGGATACCTCTTAGGTAAGACACAGTGTCAGACCCCCATAACCTAAATAGCAGTGTGAAGTACATGTATGCACGTGAGTAATGTTACCCCATTCTCTTCTAGGCGACAGTGCATATGCCCTCCGCTCATTCATTCTCACCCCCTACTTCAACCCCTCAACACCCAGCCAAAGGAGGTATAACCGTGCGCACAAAAGCACAAGGAATGTAGTTGAACGGACCTTCGGCATCTGGAAAAGCAGGTTCAGATGCCTGCACAAGACCGGAGGTGCTAGACAATATACCCCCATCACCTGCTGCAAGATAATTGCTGTATCTGCAATGTTGCACAACCTTGCGGTCAAGAAGGGCACAGAGGTAGAGTTGTCTGACTACGAGGACCCTGACGATGACATAGCTGTGCCACTAACACAACCTGCTGGAGTGTCTACACCAAGTGACGGGAGGTACAGACGTGAGGAGATAACAGACAACTATTTCTGAGTGAGTACAGATGCACAGACACGTCAATGTATGTGGAACATATAAAAATTTACTAATGTTGGCACAACGTTACTGCACTGATGTGCTACAAATTTAACTATAACAGAATAGGTGGGGATTGTAAATTGTCCGGTTTGCCTCACCCACCCTGGCAGTCTTACTTCTTGCTGCGCTTAGCTGACCCACTTGGATGTGGCTCACCCCCTTCTGTGTGTCCGGCTGCCTCGGCGGAGCGCCTGCTGCTCCGGCACGGCTCAGATACAGCGCTGGCCGGGCTGCTGCGGCTGCTGCTGTCCCCAGCCTCGCCCACGTCCAGGGCAGGATTCACCACCGTGTTTGATATGATTAGTGCCTCCATGGCAGTGGTGATGCGGGCCATGCCCCATGTCACCTCAGCAGTGTTCTTGGTGAGGCAGTCCTCCATGTTAGCCCCTCGGCGGCATAGCTGGGCGGTTGCTGCAGCAAGGCGGTTGAGTGACCGGTTTTGCATGCGGGCATCCCTGCGCCTACAGTGCTCGTGCTCCTCCATCTTAGTGCATAGCTGGGTAATGGCAGTAGTCATGCGCCCCAGTCCATAGCTATTTCCTTGTTGCTCTCAACGAAACTCTTAAACCCCTTTGTCATCTCCCCCATGTGCAGGTTGTGCTCCCGCAATTGGCGATGGCAAGCCAGGATCGACTTGGCCTGCATCCTTTGGATCCGGACCATACTCCCCTCCAGCCCTTGGAATACACTGCCCTCCCGTGCTGGTAAAGCAGGGCTGGATGTGCGTGGCCTGCGCCGATTGCTGCTGGCCTGCTGTGTGGGCTGGTGTGCCACGGGTGTTGCAGGGGTGGGTGCTGGAGCCTGAGCCGCTGCTCCCTCCATGATGTTCAATGGTGCAACGGTGATCCTCCTGGCAGGAGATGTGGCAGGTGCTGGGTGGGTCTGTGTTGGGGAATTTTCGGGTGAGAACTGCACTGGGGGCGTTAGTGACAGTAGGGGGGAGTGGGAAAATGAGAGGGTATGTCCTGTGTCATCCTCATTGCCCCTGGCACTGCTGTTCTCTTCCTCCTCCTCCTGTGATGGTAGAATGCTGCTTTGCCCTGCCACCGCACTGTCTGATGCTGCTGGAGCTGGAGCTTGTGTAGCTGCTGCTCCACTGCCTGATGGTGCCCCTAGGTATAAAGAAGCATTTGTGAACTGAGTGCAAATGTCTTACAGTCACTACAATAAAAGCATTGCACATCCCATTTTCAATACTCTGATTCATTTTCTAGGTGCATTTCATTTGAATGTGCACTGGCATTTGTTACTACATTAGCTGACTACAGTTACCATGATGCATTGCTCATGTATGTTGCTAGCAGTACTGGGCTGGGGTTGGCTGTGCATTGGGGCTAAAGGGGAGGTGTCTGGTAGGGTGTGTCATGCTGCGCATGCTTCTTACCTTTTGCTGTGGATCTGGATGAGCTGTCCAGGTCGCCAACTCCCACCACACTCTCTTTCTCAATTGTCGTGGACACAAGTTCCTCAAGGTCAGTGAGGGGTGGCGCGGGGTTCCTGCCTCCACCTGTTAGTCCTGCCTGCTTGTGCAGCTCGGCCAGTTTTCTCTTGGTGAGGCTGCGAATGTCGTAAAACCTCTTCTTGAGGTCGTCCAGGCTCCTGGGGGTGACACCAACTGCGTTCACCCTCCCACCGATTGCAATCCACAGGTTCCTCTTGGTGCTCTCTGGGAGTGTGAGGGACAGCCTCCCAAACAGCTGCCTGTGTACCCTCACCACCTCCTCCACCAACACTTGCAGCTCCTTGTTGCTGAACTTGGCCTTGCGCTTGCGCTCAGCCTTCTGGCTCTCAGAGCTGCTTGCCATTTCCACACAGTTCAGGATAGTGCTACCACTGCTGCTCACTCTGAATGCTCAGCTCAGGCTGCCTCTCCAGAAAGTTCTAATGAGTTGCACCTGCCTGGGTAGCCACTCCCTGCTAGGGTGGGGTAGGGTGCTTCCACCTCATTGGCTGTTGTCATTAGTTTCACTTTTTCTTTCTCGCCGATTCCGTGTTTGCCGATTCCGTATTTACCGATTCGGTATTTGCCGAATCGGCTACTACCGAATCGGTAAATACCGAATCGGTATTTGCAATGCATTCCTATGGGCCTTTTGGCCCATGGGGGTGTATTGCAATTACCGATTCGGTATTTGCCGAGTCGGTAATCGCCGATTCGGTACTTACCGATTTGGCAAATATCAATTCGGTAAGTATCGAACCACGATACCGATTGTTACCGAATCGGTAATTTGCCGAATTTTTTTACCTACATTTCATTTACCGATTTCAAAATACCGATTCGGTATGATTCGGTATTTTAAAATCGGTAAATGCGTTTTACCTACATCGGGCCCTTAATCTCTTATCTGAAGAACAGAGAACATCAAACCATTAACCCTTCCGTTGCTTAAAGAATTACAGATAAGAAGCACTTTAATGCTTTGAAGCTGGGTAAAGAATATCAGATGTAAATAAAACACACATGTTTAAAACAAGCATTGGTAATTCATCGGTTTCGTCTATGTAATGATTGAAGAAATGTTTTCATCAATCATCATCCAGGAGAAGGAAAGAGATCCCTGACAGATAAAATGGGACTGAGAGGATGTGGTGCAGCGGCCAGAGCTGTTGACTCGAGAGCTGGGGATCCCCATTCGAGGCTACGCAACATGCTGTCATTCTATGCAAATCACTTAATCTCTCCGGGTGATAAAGTGTTATTTAAATATGCTGCAGGAGTAAAAGGCAAAACTTTATGAAAATATAGTTCCCCCAAAGTGGATGTTAACAGTATTTCGTGGTGGGCAACTGATAAGAGAAGCAGAGAGTAACACGCATTGGTAAATGCAGGAAGATACGCTACAGCCAATAGAAATTGAGAAAAAGTAAGTGGCACACACAGGAACCAGTGAGAAGCCAGTAAAGAGAGTAGGCGGGATGTTTATATTAAAAACATTAGAGGCCTTATGTATGAAGGCCTTGCAACACTTTTGCGTCGCTTTTACTTCACTTTTCATGTTGCAGCACCGGCGTAAACATTGTGCCATGTTGCACCATTTTACAAAGTGACGCATCTAAGATGCGTCACCTTGTAAAGCCTGAGACACATTATACCTGCATCAGGTATAAAGTATGCAGGCTGGGCGTTCCCCGCAAGAAAGCCTAGTAGAAGTGTCTCAGTGAGATCTATGTGATTTCATTGCGACACTTGTAGGACGCCCATGCCTCAAAACCTTACGTCTGCCTGCCATAGTCATGCTTGCGACACAACTCCAGCAATGTGTGACTTTTGCGGCGACAGATATGCCAGGATTCCTAGCGTATCTGTATTTCCTTGCGACATGGAGCACCGTACATTTAGGGCCCCATGTATCAGACTAAAAACCGGTCGCAAATGGGTAGATTTGCAGAATCTGCCCCTTTGCTACTGGTATTTTTGCATTTGGGATGCATCATCCCAAATGCAAAAATCGCAATTTAAGTAATCGCAAATTTGCAATGACTTAAATTGCGATTGCATTTAAGGAATCGCAAATTGCGATGCCTCAAATGCAATGCATGATGATATTTAAAATAGCGATTTCAAGGTTACACACACACATGCCCTTGGGGCATGTGTGTGCGCAACATGGGTTCACTTAGCAATTTCAGGGGTGCTACAGGGTGTCATCTTGGCACCCTAGCACACTTGAAATTGCGCATGCAATTCAATTCCTTAATTGCGACTCGCAATATGCGAGTTGCAATTAAGGAGTTTGTAGTAATCACTAATTTATTGGCGATTCCTACATGCATAGCCAATAGCGAATCATTAATTGTGATTCCTAAAAAAATCGCACTTAAGGATTCGCTATTGGTTATTTTGATGCATGTGGGGGATAATACGGTGCATCCATTGTGTCGCAAGGAAGGAGCAGTGAAAACTGTTGCATTGCTGTTTTGTCACAGAGATGCAACAGTTTTCATAAATGAGGCCCTAGATTTCTCAAGCACAGCGCAAGCACTCTGTGCAGGCTAAATCTAAAAAAAAAACCAGCACATTTTGCTTTTTTACAAAATTTACAAAAAACATGTTATTACGAATTTACACATTCGGTTAAAAATATTGCCACTTTTAGTCATTTTCAAGCGTGGGTAATGATTAATATGAGGGAATAATACATGTAAATTATAAAGTAATGTTCTCTGTGATTGTGTTAATGCATTCTTTTTTGTAAAATCAGCCTTGACCTTTTAAGTGAGGATGATTATAAGGACATGACACCACTTTTTGTGACGTCTCTTCCCATGACATCATTGTGAATTGTATATGAAAATTTGTCTCCTTCCCCCTCTATTTTCCTTAGAACTTGTATCTTGGGAGGAGCCATGTCTGGAGACCAGGGGAATTGAATGTCCCATTTTTATGGTCTGTTTGACAACGTCGCTGTCGCCAGACAATTATATGAGAACCACCAAGAGAGGGACTTTGGCTCTGCCCACATGTTGGGAATCAGGAGTACGTGTTTTGATTGGGCAGGAGTTATGTGCTTCCACAAAAAATACTTTCCATCCACACATCTGTGTTTATTTTGTTCTAGGGCTTTAAGAGGGCCGGGTCAGCACCAGCAGTTCTAAAAACCAGATGCTGAGACGGGTCCTTATTTTTGCCTTCACTCTCCGGGTGAAAATAAATCTTAACTCTGAAGCAGTACCACCCTTCGCTTCAAAGAGACTCATTATAGTTCTTTCCGTCTTATCATTTCAAAACTGAAGCATTTTCAATGACTATACAACGAAGACATGGTTGTTACTTATTTCTCTTAGGCAACTAACAACCATTGACAAAGCCAACAGTTCTGGCTTGTTGTAGGTATATTGTTACTGGTATTATATATCTGGATACAGTGAAAGAGGTAGCAAAATACCAGTTGGGCTGCACACTATGCTAAGGACAGTTGTTTTGCTTACCTGTTTGTAAGCCACGCCCCTAATTACATCGGCCATACCCCTCAGAGAGACCCCCCACCAGTTTTTTCATTCCACTTTAAGCCCTGTTTTTTTTTTACTTATGCAGCTGCTTGAGCTTGATTCTTTAGGGGCACACCCATGCATTATAATGCTATTAAAAATGTATTGAATAACTAGATAATTTATGGTGCTTTTCTTGGCAGCAGCACGGAGGGGAGAAGGCAATTATTACCAAACATTGATTCTTAGGTCTGGCTTGATAGTGTATTGATAAGCTTGACCTATTGGCCTTACCAGTGCTTGTTTGTTAAGTTAGGATAGATACATTCCGCCTGTTAAACTACAGTTTATATTACAATGTGGAAGACAGACTAAGTAGTAATGTCGCCAACTTTTATACCAGTCAATCAAATGTTTTCAAGCTGTGATGAATATTTAAACATCAACATAGCGCCGCTGCCTACAACTGTTAGCATATTGCAAAATGAAGACTTGCCTATGAAGAAGAAACGTTCTTACCACGCACATCCGTTTTAAGAACATGATCAAGAAAGGAAACCTAGTGCCCAAGGCATCTGCCCATCCTAGCAGCAGTTTTTTGTTCCTCTGCTATAATTCCAGCCTGTACATGTTGTAGTTAAGCTAATTACCATGGAAAGAATGTGTTCTGGGATCTGTCAACGGAAACAGAAAATGACATTACCTTCATGTCTGATTTTTTTTTCTTTTTCTAGCCTCCAGTTACAAGCAGCGCTGCGGTTTCACCTGCACAGAGGCTATGATGGAAGTGTGTGCTGTAGTCAGTGACTAGTCATCGTTCTATATATACCTAGAGATAGGTTCTCCTCCTGCTGTCAGGGTTCAGATTCGATTGCCCAGACGTGTCTATTGTCCATCATAGGTCAACTAATATATTATACCCTGGTATGATTAGTCAGTAATCCACTTATATAAATTTTAGTTTTATAAGTTGATGTGCGCCATATTTCAGTTCATTCAAAAAGTTAGGGCCAGATTTACTAAGACTTTGTATTGCCATTGGGTTACACATGGTGACGCAGGGCATTGCAAGGGTTCAAGTCAGATTCGCTATGCCACGCAGAGCCACCATGAGTAGCTCTACATGGCATAGTAAATCTAGAGTAACACAGGGCAGCGCAAGGCAGCTGCCTTGCATCACGATGCCTTGGGAAGGCATTCCATGGGTGAAGCATGGATGTTCTAACATTCACCCATAGTTTTTGGTGCATTCTTAGATTTACTAACACTAGTAAACTTGGGAATGCATCAAAACGGTATGCCTTCCCATGTGAGGCATAACAAAGAGGAATATGTTTATTTCTCCGCATGTTTTCCTTTTTTTTTACATCTGCTGAATTCTGCAGCACACATTGAATGCAGAAATGTGTTATTTGTGTGCAGGAAAGTGTCTTCCTGCACAAAAACAATCCTGGCTGTAACACAGATATGAACCTTGCCCTGTGTTCAACAGTCGCTTTCTCTGTTCGGCAGGAACTTCAGTTAAAAGCGAGCTTGGACAGTTCCGTTTTCAGATGTTTCGCGATTCACATGTAGTGTTAAGTAGCTCTGAGGACTGGAATAAAGGCAGTCAACAACCAGGGCTCCAGGACTCCCATAAATTTGCTTCAGTATTTCAGCCATTTGAAGATTGATTTGTTGATTGTGTGCCATTACTGTGTGTAGAGTTCTAGCTAGTGCATAATGAGGCCAATTTCAGGCTCAGCAGATATTCCAGGCCTTTGTCCCCAATGAATGTTGTTATTAATACAGAGCAATATGAATGTAATCCATGTGTCCGCAGGGATCAGTGGAGCACCTTTAGGGCTAATGTAATAATGACATTTGTGAAGATTAAACTGCCTGGTTTTGTGGCGTTTGCAAACGGGAAATGAGTTTCTTTGGATGGTGTGCATAGATGATGTTGCAGTAATCAAGGTGTGCTGTTGGGCTTTTTGAAATGATTGGAATTGGATGAATTTCCAGAGTAAGAAAAGCTACACGTTGATAACCACTGATTTGACAAGGATGAGGTAATAGGGCTGAGCCAATTACAATACAGTGTTTCCTCCCTCTCGAACAGGTAGATAGATGCGCCTTAAGGCATTTGGCCAGACAACTGGTGATAAATCGAACTGTGCTCCTCCCATCAACAGAATCTTGGTGTAGTTCTATTCAAGGTGAAGAAACTCTCCTTTCAGTGAAACACATGGCCTAGGACTAAGATAATGCTGGCCTGACTCTCTTGTCTGATTATAGCAAGATTTAAGTTTTGATGCCTTTGGCATACATTTGGAACTTTACCTGACATTGCTTAAGAAGCAGTGACAAGGAGCACCTGCAAGTGCTGAAAAGGAGGCAAGACAGCAAGGAGCCCTGTGGAACATTGCATGACTCTAGACAGGAGGATGAGTCCACCCTGCACTCCTTCCCCTTTTTTAGGGGGTAGGTTTTCTGGGTGCCACCTGACCAAGATCCCAATGACAGCAGCAGCACAGACTGCTATAATTTTTTGGAAGAAGTGTGGGAAGACTGGGTGGCAGAATTATAGCCAAATTCCTGAACATTCTGTGACAGAAATGTGGGGAATTTGTGTTTCTGAAGTCTGTCATTTGCAGCAAGAAAATGGTATGCTATTTATGCACAGTACACTGGGTTCCCCGGTCTCAAGTTTCCAGAAATGTCCATGATTGGTAGGGTTTCTTTGGGTGTTTGCTGACCCCCTAGGCCAAATATAGCAGGAGGCCACTACCAAAAATATAATATATATACATATAATTGTATTATATTACCTAGTGGCAGCTGCCACTGGGTAGATATAGTTAGGACCACGTTTCCATAGCAAAGGCATTTTTTGGTTTGCTAATAACTTTGGCACCGTTTCACGCATCTTCACGAAAAGTTCCAAAATAAAAGTTCATCCACTTCAGTTCCTTCCTAATATGTTTCAGGAGAGGAATTTCAAGTTGGGCTCAGAAAAGGGGGGTGTCTCAAAACGTTTTTCCTCGTTTATTTTTCCATAGGAAACTAAGACAAGGCTACAGCTAAAACAGCTGAAAGGAAGTACACCACTTAATGGAAGAAAGCCAGATCTTGGTTGAGAAAGCGTTCTTTTGTGATTTGGTGTAAATCCATTCAGCAGATTTTGAGAAAGTAAGGTTAAAAAAATATATAGATATTTCACGCAAAGCCGACAGATCTCTAGAAAAGATCTGATTGGCTGCCACTACACCAAGAAAGATGTGGCAGCAACCATCTTAGAGGTCAGGGTCTCTCGCCCTAAACAAAAAAAAAATACAGATATAGAGGGCAGGGTAGAGATACCCTACCTCCCTAGGCCTGGTGGGGGTGGCATACAAAGCACTCTCCCAGGCAGAAAACACACCTTTGCTCCTGCATTGGCAGAAACATGAAAACACCTCCTCCTACCTGGGTGAGAACAAAGGATGTTGAGCTGGCTCCTGCCAGCACTTAGAATGGGTGCTGGCAGGAGAGGTGGCGGGGGCCTTCAGGGTCTACCTGCAGCTCCTATTGGATGCAGACCTTGTGGGTTGCCTGGGTGGGCAAAAATAAAGGCCAGCTCCCACTAGCAGTTGGTGCCAGAGTCATGAGGCTCTCCCAAAGCCCCCCAAATAAAAAAAAAGGTGTGAGCACCCATATATATATATATATATATATATATATATTTCAAACACACAGAGTTTCCCATTTAGGAGAGCCACATCAGCAGGTAGGTTCAATTCTGTTTTATTCAAGAAGCTGCAGCAGAGCGGGTGAACAAACGCCATAGTTCATAGCGGCCTGACGCGTTTCATGCTATCAAAGCATTTCTTCAGAGGCACAAAGTCCATTACCAGCGTGCAGCGTCAGCACTCATTTGTATTCTTACCACCTGCCCCAGTGGGCGTCGGCTCTCGCTGAGCCCGATGGTCCTTGTAGTGCTGTTGGTATTGCTCCAGTGAGTTGCTGGCATGCTGTAACAATTGAGACAAAAATTAAATCCACAGTGGGTCTGGAGAGAGTTCATAGCACGCTGTGTTGCACCATACTACTTCAAGACAACAACCTCGCTGCCAAATGTGCCGTCAGTCGGGTGACTGCAGCACTTACCACAGACTGTATGGCAGGGCTTCTCCCACGACCGGGACCGGCCGTTTTAAATTTCAAACACACAGAGTTTCCCATTTAGGAGAGCCACATCAGCAGGTAGGTTCAATTCTGTTTTATTCAAGAAGCTGCAGCAGAGCGGGTGAACAAACGCCATAGTTCATAGCGGCCTGACGCGTTTCATGCTATCAAAGCATTTCTTCAGAGGCACAAAGTCCATTACCAGCGTGCAGCGTCAGCACTCATTTGTATTCCTACCACCTGCCCCAGTGGGCGTCGGCTCTCGCTGAGCCCGATGGTCCTTGTAGTGCTGTTGGTATTGCTCCAGTGAGTTGCTGGCATGCTGTAACAATTGAGACAAAAATTAAATCCACAGTGGGTCTGGAGAGAGTTCATAGCACGCCGTGTTGCACCATACTACTTCAAGACAACAACCTCGCTGCCAAATGTGCCGTCAGTCGGGTGACTGCAGCACTTACCACAGACTGTATGGCAGGGCTTCTCCCACGACCGGGACCGGCCGTTTTAAATTTCAAACACACAGAGTTTCCCATTTAGGAGAGCCACATCAGCAGGTAGGTTCAATTCTGTTTTATTCAAGAAGCTGCAGCAGAGCGGGTGAACAAACGCCATAGTTCATAGCGGCCTGACGCGTTTCATGCTATCAAAGCATTTCTTCAGAGGCACAAAGTCCATTACCAGCGTGCAGCGTCAGCACTCATTTGTATTCCTACCACCTGCCCCAGTGGGCGTCGGCTCTCGCTGAGCCCATTGGTCCTTGTAGTGCTGTTGGTATTGCTCCAGTGAGTTGCTGGCATGCTGTAACAATTGAGACAAAAATTAAATCCACAGTGGGTCTGGAGAGAGTTCATAGCACGCTGTGTTGCACCATACTACTTCAAGACAACAACCTCGCTGCCAAATGTGCCGTCAGTCGGGTGACTGCAGCACTTACCACAGACTGTATGGCAGGGCTTCTCCCACGACCGGGACCGGCCGTTTTAAATTTCAAACACACAGAGTTTCCCATTTAGGAGAGCCACATCAGCAGGTAGGTTCAATTCTGTTTTATTCAAGAAGCTGCAGCAGAGCGGGTGAACAAACACCATAGTTCATAGCGGCCTGACGCGTTTCATGCTATCAAAGCATTTCTTCAGAGGCACAAAGTCCATTACCAGCGTGCAGCGTCAGCACTCATTTGTATTCCTACCACCTGCCCCAGTGGGCGTCGGCTCTCGCTGAGCCCAATGGTCCTTGTAGTGCTGTTGGTATTGCTCCAGTGAGTTGCTGGCATGCTGTAACAATTGAGACAAAAATTAAATCCACAGTGGGTCTGGAGAGAGTTCATAGCACGCTGTGTTGCACCATACTACTTCAAGACAACAACCTCGCTGCCAAATGTGCCGTCAGTCGGGTGACTGCAGCACTTACCACAGACTGTATGGCAGGGCTTCTCCCATGACCGGGACCGGCCGTTTTAAATTTCAAACACACAGAGTTTCCCATTTAGGAGAGCCACATCAGCAGGTAGGTTCAATTCTGTTTTATTCAAGAAGCTGCAGCAGAGCGGGTGAACAAACGCCATAGTGCATAGCGGCCTGACGCGTTTCATGCTATCAAAGCATTTCTTCAGAGGCACAAAGTCCATTACCAGCGTGCAGCGTCAGCACTCACTTGTATTCTTACCACCTGCCCCAGTGGGCGTCGGCTCTCGCTGAGCCCGATGGTCCTTGTAGTGCTGTTGGTATTGCTCCAGTGAGTTGCTGGCATGCTGTAACAATTGAGACAAAAATTAAATCCACAGTGGGTCTGGAGAGAGTTCATAGCACGCTGTGTTGCACCATACTACTTCAAGACAACAACCTCGCTGCCAAATGTGCCGTCAGTCGGGTGACTGCAGCACTTACCACAGACTGTATGGCAGGGCTTCTCCCACGACCGGGACCGGCCGTTTTAAATTTCAAACACACAGAGTTTCCCATTTAGGAGAGCCACATCAGCAGGTAGGTTCAATTCTGTTTTATTCAAGAAGCTGCAGCAGAGCGGGTGAACAAACGCCATAGTTCATAGCGGCCTGACGCGTTTCTGGCGTGAATAAACTACAAAGAATAGCACTGAACCTGGGTCCACTCTCGTTTGTTCCTGCGCAAGGGAATTGTTGAAGGCAAGGATTCCGCAGATATATATATAACACATATATGGTAACACTCACCTGGCACTGAAGAAGGCAAGATTCGCCGAAATGCATTTGCCGAGTGTGTTCAAATAAAGTTTCCTCTGACCTGATCCCCCGCAGTGGCTTCTCTCTTTTCACGGAAGGAGGTGTTCATGTATTGCTACTACGCGGTTGCTTGTGCCGCGTTTCTGAAGCCCCCGCATTTTCAAGAGGCTCCATTTCCACTGGTGTGGGCGGCTGCGGCTGCTCCTTCATTTGTCTCCGAGATATCGGATGGCTGGAGCCCACCTGTTACCCGGGAAGAAAGAAACACGATGCTGAGGAAACCTTTCCTCACACCGGGCCTGGTGCACTGTCATACGGACCCTCGTGTAATTAATTCCTGGTAGCATGGTGTATGCGGTGTGGGGACCCAAGGAGGCCTTTGGTGAACAATATTCAGGACAGTGGCATTGTTTATAATCTCCTGAATGTCCGGATGCCTTACCAGATTTACACCTGTTTCCAGCTTAGCCCAGCACCAACAAGGGGTATTCTGGGTCTTGTGGTCTGCTGCAAGACGGTGGGCCATCGATACAAGGACACACCTACTCACTTGAGACTACGGTGCAAGGGTGGAACCAATCAGTGGTGAGGAGGACTAATTAAAGGGAGAAGGAACTTGCCTCCTGGTAACACTCACCTGGTACTGAAGAAGGCAAGATTCGCCGAAATGCATTTGCCGAGTGTGTTCAAATAAAGTTTCCTCCGACCTGATCCCCCGCAGTGGCTTCTCTCTTTTCACGGAAGGAGGTGTTCATGTATATATATATATTTATATATATATCTATATATATATAGATATATATATAAATATATATATATATATAAACAGTAAGTGAATAATAAATGAGCATCAGGAGATGTTCGTTTATTATTTACTGCTCCTGCAAGGAGTGTGACATAATGCTGTGGGGGCTGCAGGGAGTGCAGGAGTCCCCTGCCCACATTAAAAAACAGTAAGTCTCTTGGATCACTCAATCCATGACCGCAGAAGAGTTTACCATATTTTGTTGAAGCACTCTGAGTTAGAGCTCTATGCTCTTAAACTGGAATGAACCTTGTGGTGGGTTCTATGGCTGCACTTTGTGGCCAGAATAATGTTAAAAGAAAGACTCAAAGACTTGTGGATATTTTTTTTAATAAAGTGCTATAAAAAAGTATAGGATAATCACTTTTATTAAAATTTGTGATGTGTGAATTAAAAAAATACATTTGATAACAATTATTGATGACTCTTTGACAAAAACAATTGGCCTGCTATATGCATGTTGATGTGCTGATCCCTTGATAAAGCTGTTAGGCCCTCTCTTTATTTTTGGAGTTCTGACCCTTTGATTAAGTCAGTATGTTTGCCTTACTTACACGCCTTATTTTGTTACATCACATAGTCAGCTGTGCATGTATATGAGGGGTTGGGCGCCAGCAGGGGGTTTGACCCTGTGCCCAACTACACACTCTACATGGCCAAAGGCAGGGAGTTGGTTGCCAGTATGGGTGATGGGTGTAGGGTCTGTCCTCGGTCTAGGCCTTGTGCCCAACCCCACGGCAATGGACATCTTACTTTATGTTAAAGAAACACTAGCAATTCACTGAAAAAAGAAAGGTTAACGTGATGTTATACTTATTAATTGTAATATTTTGTTACTTTACATTTAGAAACAACCTTAGAAGTTCACTGAAAAAAACAACGGTTAAAGGGATGTTATACTTAGGTGCAAATGTATGTTACAATGTACCATTTTAAACTAGCAAAAGCACTGACATTCACCTGTTCTAGTTCTCTCAAGCGCCACCGACATGCACTACTAATTACCTCACATATTACATCACTCATGATATGTTCTATGACATCATTGATAAAATCACTACATCATCTGGAGTGACATAATTGAGGAAAACACTGAACACTGTGCATGCCAAGGGTGAGAATTATAGTTCCTATACAGCACAAGTTATAATTACTGGATACAACTAAAACCAGTAAATTTTAGTGGTTTTGTTAATTTAAAATGGTATGTGTTAACAGATATATTTACCTAACTATAATGTCCCTTTAAACTTTGGTTTTTTCAGTGTTATAAATATAAAAATATATATTAAAGAATGTATATATATATATATATCCCCAGCAATATTGGCCTTCAAAACATGTCTTTGGTGCACGCAACCTTGGCTGTGGTGCACAGTGATTTTTCTTTGTCGTGCACAGAACAACAAAATTAGTGTGAACATTGCTGAAGGCCTTTTCTGTGAGGAGCCGCTGTACAGGATTTGCTGCTGCAGAGAAGAAAGTAGTGGCAGCTGTCATTAAATAAGGCCAACTGGTGATACTCCTTGGGTGGATCTGCAAATAGGTAGGTCCCGGTCTCTTATCGGTTCCCAGAGCACTTTCTGGCAGAACATTTTCTAAGTCTCAAGTCCAACAGGCAACAGCTAACTCTAGAATGCCTTTGAGCTTTAGCAAGTCCCCAATAGTTCCATTTGTGTTTCAGAAATGACTTGTAAACAACTTTCTTGTTGCAAGCCTCCACTTTAAGGTGGGTTCTCGCCCAGCGAATTAATCCAAAACATTGTTCAAACTGTGGGGACTCCGATATGTTATTCAAACTTGTCTCACAAATATACAAAGATTCTGTGAAAAACATTCGCCAGAGTTGATGGCAGGTGGCTGAGAAGTGCACCTGAGCAGCCATCATGATCTAAAAGGCACATAATATCCTGACATTTAGGTAGCACAGGAATGATCTCTTCCATTTTGCAACAACTGTCGACCACTGAGTTCTAACTTGCAGCAATTGAACAACACATGCTCCAAAAGGAAACTCATGTATGCTAAACAAAAGAATGTTCTGGTGCTGTGAAGAGGGCACAAGGATTAATTGTTGTCAGAGCATGGCTCAAAAATACAAGTTCAACAATTTAATGTTACCCCATGATATTCCAGACATATTGGATAAAACTGTATAAGTTCTACTGACCGGTTTGAAGATGATGTTTCAAAATGTTCAATACTTCAGGACTGGACAGAGTACCCAGAATAAGTAGTTCGCTACTGCAGCAAATTGTGGAGGTGCCTTCTCAAGCAAGGCTCCTTTCAGGCCTAGATTGGCTGAGTGTCCTCCCATACAGCCTGGAAATCTGTTACTTGCCTCTAGCAAAAGAGGGATTTTCCCTGTCCTCCCCTAGGCCCAGTCCTGATAGAAGGTCTGAATAAAATGAAGAAATGACTGACAATGATTGTAAAGTATGTACTTTGGGCACAAATGTCTGTATAAGAATACACCTTGAATGGCAGACTGCTGTATTGTAATATTCCTCTGGCATGTCTCATTGACCGACATTCACCTATCTTTCCCCCTGTAAGTCTACATCTGATGCACCTATCTTTTTAAGACTCACCTGCAACCGCGGATGAGCTGCATGTGCTCTCACTTGCAAGAGATATTGTTTACAGCAAAGGGCTTGCAGCACGCCCATTGCTTAACATTTGTTTGCTTCATTGTCACTCTTATTTGCTGCATTCTAAGTAGCCACTGTGTGCTGGCTACACTTCCTCTTCTTATGACTGAAGCTTGGACCAAGTACTGATAGCTTTAGCTTGATTGCTGTTTGTTAGAAGTGGCCCTTTCTGGAGAGTCATACCCTATTTTTTTGCCTTCCTCCTCCCATTTTTCCCGACCTCTGCGCAGTTTGCCACTACTAACCACTACTAAAGTGCTTGTGCTCTCTCCTATAAACATGATAATATTGGCTCATATCCAAATGGCATATTTAATTTACTTATAGTTCACTCGTACAATGCACTACATGTGCCCAGGGCTGTAAATTAAATCCCACCAGTGAGCCTTCAACACTGCTTCTGCCACTTTCTTAAGAAGCCCTTCAAACATGTCTCAGGCCTGCCATTGCAGAACCTGTGTGTGCAGTTTGAACTGCCCTATCAACACGGCTAAAAAAATAAAATAAATTGCCAGGCCCAAACCTTCCTTTTTAATACATATGTCACCCCCAGGGTAGACCCTGGACAGCCCAGAGGACAGGGTGCAATGTATTTAAAGAGCAGGACATATACATGTAAATTTGACATATCCTGGTAGTGAAAAACTCTTAAATTTGTTTTTCACTGCTTATATCTTCCATAAAATAACATTGGGATTACCTTTTTACATTTTATAAGTGTAATTTCCAAATGGGAAGATATAACTGGTTCAAGTTTGGTATATCTGGAATCCTAATTTAAAGTCCTAATAAGGTGAAGTTGATTTTAATTTACAATTCTAAAAATGCATTTCTTTTAGAACATTCGCATTTTCTTGCCTTAGCCATTTGGTGCATTCAGCCTGTCTCTGGTCGCATGAATGGGTATAGTTGGCAGTTAGGCTTTGTGTATTGCTCCCTCCTAGACAGCCACACACAATGGGAGCTTGTTGTGACTGAGTGGGCCATCACTGGCAGGGACTCACTAACGCATGAATAGATTTTGTCCTGTCCCCACACAAAGGGCTGTATACCCCCTGTATTTAGTCTGGAGCCAAGGGAGGCATTGCATCTGTGCTTCTACCCACTGCAAAGGCACAACTGTGTATAAAAGAAGGACCTCAGACACCTCCACTTCAGTATACTTTTGGACCTATGAATACCCAGCCAGGAAGATGGACTGCTGTGCTGCTGAAGAGCTGCCACTCTGCTGGACTCCTACTTTGCTGTGCTGACATGCTGCTGGTGTCCCTCTTGCCCGGGCAAGAAAGACGGGACCAGACTCACTTGAACTCAGAAACCAAAGTGACTCCATCAACTGACACATCACAGCTGCTGTGTGTACTTGGCCCGTTGCAAAGACCTGCATCACCCACTGCAGTTCTCAAAACCAATGCATTGCACAGGCAGCGTGGCACATCCCCAGCCCTGACTCGATGGCAGCCTCGACAACGAACTCCGCATCACAGCTTTGCAGCTACTTGGAACCAATGCATCGCCAGCTGCATACCTCATCCCTACACCGAACTCCACATCGCACGCCCTATCAACGGGATTCAGGACGATGATGACACAGGACCTCGTACCACAGCCTCACAGCATCCAAAGACCGAAGCATCACTTTGGCTGTATGGCGCATCTTCGACCCAAATCCATGAAACAGTCTACAACCAGTATGTAAGGTACACTCTTCAATGGGCCTAACTGGGTCCCTGGAGTCGGCCCGTGTTCCATTGCGCTTGACATGAACTTGTGACTTCGTCCCTGCATGGTGCAACCAGATATCCCCAATATCGATGTGTGCCTTTTGATGCTATTTTCACCGTAAACTTTAAAATTCAATGTCTCCAGTTCTACTAATTGAGTTTTTGCTTTTTTGCTCTTGCTTTATTAAGAACAACTCTAGTTCTCAAACTCTGTTGTGGGCGTTTTTGTGGTGTGCTTTCGCTGTTTTAATGTTTGAAGTGTTGCACAATTACTTTACAAAGTGTCTCCAAGTTAAGCCTGACTGCTCTGTACAAACCTACCAAAGAGGGGAGCATAGCTTAATTTGGGGTTTGCTTGTGACTTACCCTGCCAAGGATTGCGGTTGCTGATTGACCAGGGCTCACACCCCAGTCAACCAACAACCCAATTTCTTACACTGGTAGCAGTATTGGGATTGGACTTTGTTTGTGCAGTGCCATACAGTAATTTGTTTCATGCTACCACCCAACATAAATAATCTAAGACCAATTTGAATTTTAAATTTCTCCTTGATTAGCCTTTTTGCTTTTTCCTAATTCACTCTCCTCCTACCAGACTCTCTGTGACCATACCTGCAGGAAAGGAATTTGAGCTCACTAAACCAGGAGAGTTGGCTGAGCTCATGGACTTCTGTCAGGAATGGGAACTTTGAACCAAAAAGGGCATCAAGCAAGTTTGAGCTTCAGAAAGCTCTGAGGGCCTTAGAGGAGGTTAACCAGTTGCTGTCAGCAATAGAAGACTAGGATGAGGAACATTATGTGGTGGAGCAAGGAGTGGACCTGGCAGCAGGTCCTGAGCTGCAGCACATACGCGAGGGGGGTGGCTTGCCTCCTGAATTGGAGAACCCTCCTAGAGTGAAAAGCAATGTTTCCTCATAAGGTCTGCCTGCAGGAGAGATGGCTTACAGGGAATTTAGGCTGCTGATGGCCAAACTTGAGATGGAGGAGAGAAAAATGAAGTTGGCTCATGAACTTATTCTCAAAGAGGGCTTGAAAGCCAAACAGCTGTTAGCCAAACAGCTGTTAGCGCCTAACAGGAAGTGTGGCAGTAAAACGGCAGTGTCCAGGGCTGAAGGAAAGGTCCACATACCAGAGACTTGGTACCTGATTTCAAGGAGGGGGTGACATAGACCAGTGGTTTGAGGCATATGAGGTAGCGCTAGATGTGCACAGGATCCCTAAAGAGGATGGGGGAGCTGGCCTTTGGAGGCATATTCCTGATGTTGGTATGGATGTTCTACTTGCCCTAGAGAAGGGGAACAGGCTGAGGTATCCCACCATGAAGGAGACGCTTGTCAAGAGATAAGGCTTCAGCCCAGAAGTGTACAGGTTGAGATCCAGTGGAGGTCAGAAACGGTCTCACCAGTCTGGGGGGGATTTTGTAGGTTACATTAGTAAGGCGCTGGATGGTAGTGTGAAGAGTAGTGAGGTAAACACCCATCAGGGGCTGTACAATTTGATCACAGCACATTTTCAGTCATTGTTTTTCCAGAGCTACGCCAACATCTGACCCCAGGGAGCTTGCAAAGGAGTCAGACCTCTGGTTGAGTACCAGAGTATCTGGGAAGGCATTGGGAAGTGAGCCTAAGGAGGGTAGCTCTGGTTCCCCCATCAGAGTGAGGTGGAACACAGGAGGTAGCAGTGACTCAGATAGGTCTCAGTATATTGAGGGGGAAAAGTGGTCCCATGTCTCTTCTAGGGGAGGTTATGGTGGACGCAAACCCAGGGTGCCCTATTTCCAGCCCAAGTGCTTGGGTTGCTACCACAGGGGGCACAAGCAGGGGAGCCTGGTCTGCACCAAGAGACCCCCCACTGGTGAGAGCTCCACAGGGTCAGGTGAGCTGGATGGGGCCGCAGACGCCCTACCAATTTGGTTTTCTGGGGGCACGGCTCCAGACCGGAGGGTACAGAGCCCCAGACAGAGTGGCAGGAAGGAGGTGGAGACAGTTCACAGTGAGAGGAACAGTTGGTCAGGGGTTTCGAAATCTGAGGACAAAGCACCCCAAGACTAACTCTGGTGAGGTGAGCTCCATGTGCTGTCACAGAGACCGGGTGCTGGGGACCTCCTCTAGGTTAACTCTTGCACGACACAGCCAGAGTGTGTCACCCTTGACGGGGGTGGTGGTTCCCCCTGGAAGTCCTGGCTCACCAGGCACTTGTTCAACTTCAGGATGCCAAAACTGAACTGGTAGGAGGGAGAGTAGAAAAAGAGTCCCAGACACCCAAGGCTACTACTCCCCACTCTGAGAAACCTCAGAGGCCAGAGAAGCCTGGATGGCCTGAGGGCAGGCTTTTGACACTGACAGCTGTCACTGGCCTGTGTTGGTTACTGTCCTTATGGACAGGGTTGTCCTTTGGTTGGGTACAGAAGTCTGATCCAAGGGGTGGAATAAGCCATATCACTTTGCTGGGCATTGCGGTACTGCGCGCCTACTGGGCATCAGTGAGCAAGTTAAGGTTAGGTGCTGCACAGATGGGATCCACAAATGAGGAGAAGGGTTCCCCATAGGTCAGTTCAGTGGCTCAGGAGAGTTTAGACTGGGATCCAACTGAGTTCAGAGAGGCTTAGAACTGACAAGTGCCCCTGCAGTAGAGGGTCATTGTCTACATTCTATCACCTACGCAGGGAAGTCCATCAAACTATTGATTATTCTACCCTAGTTTTAGGCTGGATGGGAGTTCTGTGGGAAATGCCCTTTCCGCAGGGTCATCCCCAGGCAGGCGTAAGGTTTTCACGCAATGGCGTACTAGAAGTGGCGCACTGAAATCTTATAGATTTCAATGCACCACTTCTCTGAGGCTTTGATACGCGGGAACGCCCACCCTACATAGATTATACCTGATGCAGGTATAATGTAGCGCAGGCGTTATCAAAGTGACGCATCTGCCTAGATGCCTCACTTTGTAAATAGGGCATAAGGTGGCGCATATTTTACGCCACCACTGCGTCACAAAAAGTGATGCAACGGCGGTGCAAAAGTGACGCAGGGGCTCATAAATAAGCCCCTTCAATGCCTTGTCAGGGGTCATGAACACTATATAAATGCATTTACAATTACTATAGATATTTGAAAAATATGAAATATAAGTTTTGAGTCAAGAACTGTAATAATATAATAATATGCTTTTCATATCAAGATGTGTAATAGTGATGGAGTACATTCTAGTAGACAGAAGGCAATATGAGTGCTTTTAGTTGGACAGATGAGGATGGTCAAACGCCGAATAAACCCTAACACTGATCTCCCATCTATTATGTATGTCCTATGAAAATAATATATTTAATGGAAAGTTAGGTGCAACCAACTGGTTTCCACTCTCTTTCTTCTACCAAGGTGATTTTGGGCTTCTGCAGGTACACCCTGGTGTACTGCGGTAGATTCTGTCCCCTGTAAGTTTACCTCAGTCAGAGAAGGTTTGGACATGGTCACACATAGCCCTGGACTTCTATCTTTGAGGTGAGTTAACCTTTCAAAGTCAAAATAAATGTGCTTGACAGTTAATATAAACCATATCAACTTCAATAGTATTGCAATAGTAATAATTCCATCTTCCCGACCCGTTTATACAAAAAATAAAACCTATTAGTCATGGGGATTAGGAAGTTAAAAGAAAGTTACGAACAACAATCATAAGTGTCTCTCGCATTATCCCTACCTGCCGATTTTTAACTGTAGCTATATACGGTATAAAACCATACGGTCATGGCTCCGCGCAGCGGACGCGCATTGTGGGCGCGCCGGTCTCGCGCCGGAGTCAAGCCAGAGTCCTGCCCGACTGCGCCCGTCCACGATCGACCGGGGTGCGGGGCAGGACTCTCTGGCCACACTATTGCAGCGGGTGCCCGAAACAGCAGAAGCCCCGTACTCAGTTATTCTAGAGCTGACTTAATGAGGTTTGGTCAAACACGGAGGCATAGCTGCTTACATACATTAAACCCTGAGCATATGCCTCTGCTCTGTGAGACATGCAATCAGGCGCTCCCCATAGTAAGTAAAGTACCTACTATAGAAGCTAAGCTTAAGATGATACTGCTCAATTGCAGATCTTTGGCCAAACATAAAATTGAGATATACGACCTATTGGCTGATAAAGATCTGGACGCCATGTTCCTTACGGAGACATGGTTAGAAGATACATCCTCCCCGGACATTCTTGATGCAATCCCCCCTAATTACAGTCTATTGAGACTTGATAGACAAAAACAACGGGGAGGAGGGCTAGCACTAATTTATAAATCCGACTTAGCTTGCACTCTACTTAAAACTACTCTATCTACTAGTGAATGTGGCCTATTTACTATAAGAATTAATCCCAATAATGAAATCACTGGCTTATTAATATATCGTCCCCCAGGTGCAGCTGCCCAGTTTTGTAGCCAACTCATTGAATCAGCTACCCAGCTGGGAGTCAGATATAGAAAGCTCATTATACTTGGCGATTTAAATCTTCATTTTGAAGACTTGAACGCCAGGGAGGCGCAAATGATTACGATTGCTCTAAATTCTGTTGGCATCAAACTTCTCTCCACAGCCCCCACTCACCAGCGAGGTCATCTCCTAGATCCCATCTTTGGGAACTGGGAAGGAATTGAGGTCCTACCCCCTATCCCACTGACATGGTCAGATCACAGCATTGTTCCCTTCGAGCTACTAAAAGAACCCTCAGGACTCATACCTATAAAACACTTCTCCCAGAAACGCCGCATCTGGAAAAAATTTACTCCTGAACTCTTTTCTAGTATATTAGCTGAGAACCCCCCTATATTAGGTAACACCTTACAGGAGGCCTGGGATAACTATGAGCTGTGGATGTCGAAAGCCTTAGATAAGGTTGCCCCTTGGACATCTAAACCACCGGTACGACAATCTAGAGCAGCGCCATGGTTCTCAGAGAAACTTAGAATGGCCAAAGCTCAATGCAAAACTATAGAACGGAGCTGGAGAAGAGACTACGCTCCTGAACTTAAAATACGTTATAAAATTGAGCAAAAAAAGTACCAGAAATTGGTCAGATCAGAGAAAAGGCTCTATCTTAAAAACAGAATTGAGGAAGCAGACAACCCTACGAAAGAACTATTCAGCGTCTACAAGGAACTCACTAATCCCTTGAGACTAGAAACTCAAGACACATACTCAGAAGAGATATGTGAGCAGATAGCTGACTTCTTTGTAGACAAGGTAGCCAAAATTCATGCCACCTTTGTAGATAAGGAAATGCTCTCTAAAACCAATGCGGACACTAGACCTATCTTCACACAGAAATCCCAGCTGACCATTTTTAAAACCCCCAACAAACATGAACTTTTAAGTATTGTCAATGGAATCCAGTCCGGCTCCCCCACTGACGTTTGCCCTCCGAACCGGTGTAAGGGTGTTATGGAAAGTACTCTAATTGACTACATCAGTCACATGGTCACACTCTCCTTTCAGGAATGTCATGTTCCAAAGGAATGGAAAACTGCGCAAGTCATACCGCTGAAGAAAAAGCCAAATATCCCCATCTCTCAGTTTCAAAACCTCCACCCCATTTCCCTTCTCCCATTCTGTGCTAAAATAATAGAAAAGATTGCAAATAAACATCTCATGGAGTATTTGGAAGCAGAGGCCCTCCTCCACCCCTCTCAGTCGGGTTTTAGAACAGGCTACTCGACTGAGTCGGCGGTTCTATTCTCGACAGAATGTCTTCGGCAGATAGTGGACGAAGGGGAGACAGCGGCGTTGGTCCTGCTGGACCTTAGTGCAGCATTTGACACCGTGCTGCACTCAACGCTGCTGTCTCGCCTTTCGGACATGGGGGTAACGGGGCCAGCACTTGCGTGGCTGCGCTCCTTTCTGGCTGATAGAAATTTCCAGCTGCACTGCCCACCTTTTAGATCATCTCCTCGAAAGGTAGGCCATGGGGTTCCACAGGGCTCAAGTCTGAGCCCTACATTATTCAACATATACATGGAACCCCTGGCACACATTGTAGAGGGCGTGGGCATGGTCAGCTATGCAGACGACACCCAGTTGGTGTTTAAGCTAACCCCTGACCTAAGAGAGAATGCCACCAATTTCTCAGACTGCATGTCTGCAGTAGCGGCCTGGATGAATAACAACTGTCTCCGTCTGAATGGCGAAAAGACCGAACTACTGGTGATCGGGAGAGCATCTTCTGCCTGGTCACGAGAATGGTGGCCTACTGAATTAGGTAACTTGCCCACTCCTATGGAGTCAATAAGAAACCTGGGTGTCATGTTGGATTCAGACCTCTCCGGCAAGACCCATGTCAACAGGGTAACGGGAAGATGCTTCGGCATTTTAAAAGTCCTTCGCAAAGTAGTAGATCTCCTTCCTATCGAGGCCAGGAAAACCATTGTCCATGCACTAGTGACCCCCCATCTGGACTATGGAAATGCCCTCCTGATTGGGCTCAGTCAGAAGGGCTTACATCAATTGCAATGTGTCCTGAACGCCGCAGCACGCCTTGTGCTCGGCCTATCGCGGAGATCCTCCGCAAAAGCAGCTTTGACCAAACTCCACTGGCTTCCGGTCAAGGAGAGGATAAAATTTAAGACCCTCTGCTATGCTCATCGCATCGCTCAGGATAAAGGCCCTGAATATTTAAAAAATCTTCTTACTCTTCATCGCCCGACCCGCAATCTTAGGTCATCTGGCACGATGCTATT
Source organism: Lissotriton helveticus (assembly GCF_964261635.1). Classification (NCBI taxonomy): domain Eukaryota; kingdom Metazoa; phylum Chordata; class Amphibia; order Caudata; family Salamandridae; genus Lissotriton; species Lissotriton helveticus. Next base: position 441,329,748 of record NC_136057.1, read on the forward strand.
TGAAATCCCTCGAATTTTCAGGGCTAAAATGGGAGGAACCTCTTTTAGGTATTTAGCCTCCAAACACTGGAACAAGCTTCCGCTCCATCTACGGATGGAGCCATCTGAGTTGAGATTTCGGGGTAAACTAAAAACTCTCTTGTTTCCCAACATGTAATCTCCCTCGAGCTCTTTCTTAACAGCTGCCTTGGATCTTTGTATTTTAGCAGTTAGCGCGGGGACACACAGTTTTGTGTAGCCAGGCGCTTTAAAAATGATTTATTATTATTATTATTATTAGCTGAGTTAAATTGAAACACCCTATGTAATACACAGGACATATCACAGTTTAAACACAGATTCACTGCTTCAGTGCAAGTGTGAGTGCCACACTTCGAAATTATCAGTTTTAACACAGATCATCTTTCAGCATGTATTAAACAGATGCAGAATATGTGAATAACTATTTTGGGCCAGGCTGAGCACAAAGGGGCATATTTACAATAAGTGGCGCATCCCTGCATATCATTAGGATGCGCCACTTATTGTGCGCCATGCCTCCGACACCATGGATGCGCCGCATCTGTGCCTAAAAGTGACGCATTGCTGGAGTTGCGTCTCAAGCGCGACGCATCTCCAGCAATGCTCTAAGGGGCCCTATCTTGTTAATGCTGCGTCAATCCTTATGCCTGCTTCAAGCAGGCGCAGGGTTTTGACGCAGCATGGGCCCCAAAGTGACTGAGTGAAATCTTGTAGATTTCACTCAGCCACTTTTAGAAGGGGTTCCTGCGCCGGAACGCCCCCGCCCCGCGCAGGAACACCTCCTTCTGACGCAGGGCTTTACAACGTGACGCATCTCCCAGATGTGTCACGTTGTAAATACCCCGCACCATGGCGCATCTTTTGCGCCGCTGCTACATCACAAAAGTGATGCAACGGCGGTGTAAAAGAGGCGCAAGGGGCTTGTAAATCTGCCCCAATGTACCTGATCCTTGCTTATTCAATGTTCTGATTTGCTCAGTGGCGTAACGAAACTTCAGGGCGCCCGCTGCAAGGTACATTTTAGGGCCCCCACCGGGCATAATCAGGAACTCTCAGGTCAGGATACTGTGTTGAGGGGCCACTGAAGCTTGTCCCCTACCCCCAGTACACATAAGGGGCTGTGGGAGCCTATGTTACACCACTGACTTCTCTTTCCCTTGCGTTCCCCTTGGTTACTTCTGTAAACCAGTCGTGTTTAAATAGGCTTTTATGGGATGGAAGTAGTAATAACTGCCAAGCTGCAATATAGTGTTTTTTTGTTTTGCCTTGTTTTTTCCAGGCACATTGTTCTTCAAAATGCTTTCTGCATGTTCCTGAATTGTTAGAGCATGTATACTGCTGTTGGATAGTTCAAAGGCCACAGTTATCATCAGTGTCACCTTAAAAAATGTTGGGGCCCGTGCCAGACCGGTTTTGGGGCCCCTGTTCTGAACAACTTAAAATGTTATTGTCTATGACACACATGTGCACACACACACGTGTCATGTGTGTGTGTGTTTGTATATATATATATATATATATTCACTGCAAAAAAACAAAGGTTACAGGGATGTTAATGTTAGGCTCAGATTTCACTCGTACAAAACCAGTGAAATTCAGCAGCTATAGTTAGCTGAGTTAGCTATAACTCCCACCCCGCAATGCACTGCTTATGACCTCACATATTACATCACTCATGACGTGGTCAGTGACATCACTCATGACATCTCAAATTACATCACTGATTACATCATTCAGCGACTGTGTTTTTAAAATGTTTATTAGTGTTAAATATATATACCACAATGTATTGGTGAATCAGTGGGTGTATGAGTGCCTGTATGGATGATTCAATGACTGACTGTATAAGTGAGTGATTAGGTGTCTCAGTGAATGTATGGGTGAGAGATTGGTTGTGTGAATGTTTGTTTAAGTCTGTCAGTTGGTGCCTCAGTGGCTGTATGGGTGTGTGAGTTGGTACATGAGTTGCTGTATGGGTTATTTATTGGTTGTCTGAGTACCTGTATGGGTGTCTGAGTGTCTGTGTGGGTGAGTGAAGGGGGCATGAGACTGCCTGTATGGATGAGTGAGTGTGTGTGTGTGATGGGCTGTATGGCTAAGTGAGTGTGGGTGAGTGAGTGGATGTGTCTGTGGTATATGGGTGAATAACTGGTATGGGAGAGGCAGTATAGGTGAGTGATGGGGTATATGAGTGACTGTATGAGTGAGTGAGTGAATGTGAGAGTGACTGGGAGGTTGAGTGTGTGCTTGTGTCAGTGACTGTATAGGTGAGTGAGTATGTGTTAGTATAAGTATGTGTAAATAAGTGTGTGTGTGCAACTGTATGGGTGAGTAAGTAGCTGTTTGATTGACTGTATGGGTGAGTGAGTAGGTGTGAGTAGCTCTATGGGTAACACACGTGTGAGTGGCTGTATGGGTTTATGAATGTATATGTCAATGGCTGTATGAGTGAGTGGGTGTATGAGGGGCTGTTTGGGTGAGTGAGTGGATGTGTGTGTAAATCTATGAATCAGTGAATCGGTGTGTAGGTACGGTATGGGGCTGTGAATGGATTTGTGAATGGCTGTGTGGGAGTGGGTGTATGAAAGGTTCTATGAGGGTGTGAGTAGGTGCGTCAGTGATTTTGTGGATGATGTCATCAGTGATATCAGTGACCATGTCATGAGTGATGTAACATGTGAGGTCATAAGCAGTGCATTTTTGGGGGGGCGCGAGTTCTGTAACTGCTGAATTTCATTGGTGTACGAATGAAATCTGAGCCTAACTATAATGTCCCTCTAACCTTTGGTTTTTCCAGTGAATTTCTATGGTTAAGTAGAAGTCCCGTTTGTAGAGTGATGGAGAAAAGGGGGCGGGCCTCTTACCAGCTCTCAGGAATCCCACTGTGCAGGACTTACAGGAGGTACCAGGAGGGCGTCTTGGCCCCCCAGGTCCCTCAGGAATAAAGTGGACTTCATCCCAAATCAGTAGTGCACCAGGAGGCGCGTTTGTAGAGTGGTGGAAAAAAGGGGGCATGGCCTCCAAAGACCTCTTAGCAATCCCAATGTATGGGACTTACTGTAGGTAACAGGAGGGGTAGTTGGCACCCAAGGATGTCCTTGGTAGCCAACTACCCCTCCTGTTACCTCCAGTAATTCCCACACAGGAGGATTGCTGGGAGGTTGTTATAGGCCATGCCCCCTTTCTCCACCCCTCTGCAAACGCGCCGCCTGGCACACTACTAGTTGGGGGATGAAGTCCCCTTGGCTATTGAGAGTCCTTGGGGGCCAACTACCCCTCCTTTTACCTCCAGTAAGACCCACACTGCTGGATTAGTGAGAGGACATCAGAGGCCAAGTCCCTTTCTCCACCACTCTGCAAACGTGCCCCTTTGCGCACTACTGGTAGGGGAAAGAGTCCACTTTAGTCCTGAGGCCCTCATGAGTAAAGTGGAATTCACTTCCCAACCAGCAGCACACCAGGAGGCACATTTGCAGAGTGGTGGAGAAAGGGTGCGTGGCCTCCAAGTCCTTTCAATAATCCCGCTGTTTGGGATTTACTGGAGGTAACAGGAGAGGTTCTTGGTCCCCAAAGACCCTCAGCATCCAAGGGCACTTCATCCCCCAATCACCACTGCACCAGGAGCCGTGTTTGCAGTGTGTGGTGAAGTGGGTGTGGCCTCTGGCGAATTGGCAGAGGTTTTTTTGTTCCATCATTTTATTTTTTAAGGGAGGGTGGACACTCCTATTCTTTTTTTTAAATATAATTGAAAGGGATGAGCACCCACTCCCAGGCCATTCCTTCCCCGGGGGCCCCTTCCCCCGGGGCCTAGACTGTTTTGTCGGTGCCCAGGTCCCACCCATGGCATCCACTTACAATTGTTAGGGACCTGAAGGCCCCTCAGTTCCTGCCGGCTCCCCGCCTCCTGCGGGAGCCAATATTGCTTTGAAACCCAGAGAACTGCTGAACATTCAGCTCCCTGGATCCCAAAGCAATTTATCTGTATATATATATATATATATATATAGAGAGATATATATCTATATCTATATATATATATATATCCTCGCTCCTTTTGCACCTACTCCTGCACTCTCATACGGGTGCTGTATGCGGGGGGTGCTCCCGCTAACATCACGCTCCACGTCTTTCTCTGTTCCTCAAAAAGACACAGCACTCGCGGGGGAGAGTCATAGATTTTATTTTGACTCTTCAAACGCACCAGACGCGTTTCGGCATACGCCTTCCTCGGTGGTACGAGGAGGCACAACACCAACCATTTTTTAAATACCCATCACGTGATCAACTGCTCACAGAGCATCAACATACATATACGACTAATGTATTTACATAGATTTCAGCGCCATCTTGGAATGAGGTTAAACAAAGTATATACAAATGTACCAATGCACACTGCATAAACATTTCCTTTTTCCCGGTAATATCCAATTCATTTATATGCGTAATTAATCAATAACTTCGGGATACATTTCCACATTACGCCCTGAATGGGCCTTTCCCAGGGCCGGACTAGCTACCGGGCGTTTTGGCATGCTGCCGAGCTGGGGGCTGATTTCGTTGATGGGGACCTGCGTGTGCTGAACAAAATTTGTTTTGCCTTGTTTATTTCGAAGCACACACAGGTCTCTATCAACAAAATTAGCCCACACCGCAGTGACATCAGCCCCCAGCTCGGCAGCACACCAAAACGCCCGGTAGCTAGTCCGGCCCTGGCCTTTCCTGCACGTTTCTATTCTACATATATATATATATATATATATATCCATCGAAAGCGCAGGAAACTCATTTGGAGAGAAGCCACACACGAAATGGATCCAAAAACGTCATTAATATCGTCAGCTTGCCAGCAGGCTTCCAACACCGGTGTCATCAACAAAATTGTTTGCCAGACGCGTTTCGAGAGCAGAGCTCTCTTCTTCAATGGCACAGGTTACCAGTCACAAAAGAACGCCTCAAATTTCGCACATATTTAAACAGTCCCCGCCCACTGGGCGTGTTCCTCACAGCGGCGTTGTGGGATCTGTAGTGCCGATTTATATGCCAAGTGGGTGCATTCTCAGTTCAATTAAAACCAAATATAGTCCAAGTGGATGTGAAGACACACATGTGAAGGATGTCTGCCCCGCTTTGCAGCTGATGATGAAGTGACACTAGGGCTCCCCTGCAGGGCCCCAGGTCGTTTGTGTCCTTGTTTATCCTGAGTAGGTATCAGCAGTGGTTCTGCTACAGCAGCAGGCCTCTTCCCCACGACCGGGACGGGCGTTTTAACATCCATCGAAAGCGCAGAAAACCCATTTGCAGAGAAGCCACACACGAAATGGATCCAAAAACGTCATTAATATCGTCAGCTTGCCAGCAGGCTTCCAACACCGGTGTCATCAACAACATTGTTTGCCAGACGCGTTTCGAGAGCAGAGCTCTCTTCTTCGATGGCACAGGTTACCAGTCACAAAAGAACGCCTCAAATTACGCACATATTTAAACAGTCCCCTGCAGGGCCCCAGGTCGTTCGTGTCCTTGTTGATCCTGAGTAGGTTTCAGCACTGGTTCTCCTACAGCAGCAGGCCTCTTCCCCACGACTGGGACGGCCGTTTTAACATCCATCGAATGTATATATATATATATATATATATATATATATATATATATATATATATATATATATATTCACTGAAAAAACCATAGGTTATAAACCATATATAGTTAGGAATTAGCATTTAAAAAACCTTACTTTACTCACACAAAACCATTGAAATTCCATATATAGTTAGTTGTACTAACTATATATCGCGCACCCGCAATCCACTGCTGATCATGTCACATATTACATCATTCATGACATGGTCAGTGACATCACTGATGACATCACTGATGACATCTCAAATGACATCACTGATGACATCACTGATGACATCTCAAATGACATCACTGATGACATCACTGATGACATCTCATTTGACATTACTGATCACATCACTGATGACATCATTCATGTGATAATACGATGAACCTCTTCAGACTCTAATATAACCTTAGATACACTCAGTGTAAACACAGACTCACAGATTGTCACTCATCCATGAAGTTACACACACACCTAGTCAGTCATGCAAACAATCAATCACACCTCCATTTCCCTAACTATACAGTTAAACACACCTTACTTATTCAAACATATACTAAAACATATTTACTCACTTATACAATCCTGGATACAAGTTCACAATGATCCATACAGCCACTCACACATTCACTGGCTCTTATGCACAGTTATTTATATATGTCAACTCTCACATGTACTGTATTTTACATATGTACTTACTTTGACATGTAGCACTGAGATATCTATTCACTCACCAATACAGTCATGCACACAGTCAACCACCCATACAGCTGTTTCCACATGCACTTTTGAACCCATACATCTATGCAGAGAGTCATACACCTCCCAGCCACCCATACACACTCTCAGTCTCCCATACAAATACTTGGGCAACCAATCAATAACCCATATAGTTAATCATATAGCTACTGATCAACACATGCAGCAGTTTACAGAACAACAGACATAATGATGCACAAATTAAGACAGTTTAGTCACTAACCCATGCACTCAGTGAGACACATTTAATCACTCACTCATACAGTCAGTCATGCACCTACTAAATCCTTTGTTCAGACACTTCTACATCCACTCATTCTTCAATATGTAAGACATATTTTAACTTTACAGAAACATGCAGTCACTGGATGTTGTCATCAGTGATGTCATCAGTGATGTCATTTGAGATGTCATCAGTGATGTCATCAGTGATGTCATTTGAGATGTCATCAGTGATGTCATCAGTGATGTCACTGACCATGTCATGAATGATGTAATATGTGACATGATCAGCAGTGGATTGCGGGTGCGCGATATATAGTAAGTACAACTAACTATATATGGAATTTCAATGGTTTTGTGTGAGTAAAGTAAGGTTTTTTAAATGCTAATTCCTAACTATATATGGTTTATAACCTATGGTTTTTTCAGTGAATTTTCAAGGTTTTGTAAATGCTAATTCCTAACTATATATGGTCTATAACCTATGGTTTTTTCAGTGAATATATATATATATATATATATATATATATATATATATATATATATATATATATATATATATATATATATATAACATTTCTATGGCAAAATGAAACCCCTTATTTTGTTCCTTTTCAAATTAAATGTATTAAGTGTTACCACTTTATTCCAATCAAGATGACTTCAGGTGTGCCATACTTTTGTCATAAGTAAGACTGTTAGCGTTCTAGTTGTTCTTTAAAACACTGTGGGACATTCTGTCACTGGGCTATAGTTGGGCTACATCTGGCTGATATTTGGGCTACATTTGGTTTTTTTTGTCTCTGGCGGCCATCTTTGGGCTACATTGGGCTTTATTGGGCTACATTGGGCTACATTTGGGCTCCAACATATATATAGCCCAATGTAGCCCAATATATATTTTTCAAAGTTAATTTTCGTAAAAACCACTGGAGCATATATCTTGAGACATAGCAAAGGCACATCGGGCTACCAGTCCCTACAATTTTGCCAAGTTTCGTGGAAATCCATTCAGCCGTTCGAGCTAAAAGTGAGTTCAACCGCCCTATGGAAAACTCAATGTTAAAAACACGTTTTGGGACCCCCCTTTTTTCTCAGCCCCCGCTTGACGAAACCCCCCCAAATTTTCAGGGGCTGCTCAGAAACAAAATGTTCCATTTTCCAGAAAATTTCAGCCAATTCCGTCCTCAAACGCCAAAGTTATTCAACATAGAATTTTCAAAAATCCCATAGGAAAAAAATCCTAACTATATATACCTACTGGCGACCGCCAGTAGGTAATATATATATATATATTATATATATATATATATATAACATTTCTATGGCAAAATGAAACCCCTTACTTTGTTCCTTTTCAAATTAAATGTATTAAGTGTTACCACTTTATTCCAATCAAGATGACTTCAGGTGTGCCATACTTTTGTCATAAGTAAGACTGTTAGCGTTCTAGTTGTTCTTTAAAACACTGTGGGACATTCTGTCACTGGGCTATAGTTGGGCTACATCTGGCTGATATTTGGGCTACATTTTTTTTTTTTTGTCTCTGGCGGCCATCTTTGGGCTACATTGGGCTTCATTGGGCTTCATTGGGCTACATTGGGCTACATTTGGGCTCCAACATATATATAGCCCAATGTAGCCCAATATATATTTTTCAAAGTTAATTTTCGTAAAAACCACTGGAGCATATATCTTGAGACATAGCAAAGGCACATCGGGCTACCAGTCCCTACAATTTTGCCAAGTTTCGTGGAAATCCATTCAGCCGTTCGAGCTAAAAGTGAGTCCAACCGCCCTATGGAAAACTCAATGTTAAAAACACGTTTTGGGACCCCCCTTTTTTCTCGGCCCCCGCTTGACGAAACCCCCCCAAATTTTCGGGGGCTGCTCAGAAACAAAATGTTCAATTTTCCAGAAAATTTCAGCCAATTCCGTCCTCAAACGTCAAAGTTATTCAACATAGAATTTTCAAAAATCCCATAGGAAAAAAATCCTAACTATATATACCTACTGGCGACCGCCAGTAGGTAATATATATATATATATATTTCCCCCCTGCTGCCCACTGCCAGGGCGACGACTGGGCCAATAGCAGGCCCGTCTGCTGCAGATAGAGGCCGGGCTGGGCCTACTCTCATGGTCTTTCCTTTTGGGCTTATACTAAATATCATTGGGATTTTATCGTCAGACAAAGAGGCTACCCACAAGTCTGCGAGGGGCCCAGTGTGAAGTAAGTCTTTCCTTTGTTTACGGTTTCCTGTCTTTCTGCGGTGTTCCTGCCAGCTGACTAGCCAGCAGTATGGGTAAATGAAAGTTGGGGGTGTAAAATCATCCACTGATTCAACTGCTACCCAAAGCAATCCACTATAGACACCTTTCTTGCCCGCCCATGGGAGCTTTATCAAAAGAAATAGACCTAGCTGTACGGCGTATATGTCCTTGAGTGCGAATGGGCCACTTGAGTCTATAATATCTACTAAGGAGCAGTCTGGTCTGAGTAACAATCAAGCCAGCCAGAATACAGAATGCATTAAGTGGTCCGAGAGTACAGCAGTTTGCCAAACACCCAATGTGACAGAATCAGCATCAATTCCTATATCCCCATGCCAGGCCGCTAGAGCCAAAGCCCCAACCTCAGCCCAACCACCTGCAGCTAAACGTAAAAGAAAGACACAGAACAATATCTCTGTCAACTTGAGCTCCCCGGACATACCTTTTTTCCAAGTGATGATTGACAATAGTAATCCTATGGATAAACCGGCTTGGGCCCCATTCTGGGAGAAGCTACTAACTGATATTAATGACCTACTAAAGCCATTCAAAGAAATAATTGGCAGGTTGGAGGACAAATTAAAAAAGGTCCCTTCCTCCGGTGCTACTCCACCAAACGAGGTGCCATGCATACAAGATTAGAGACAGGATAATGTAATAGGAGACATGCCCGTCCCTGCCGAGGCTATGGCTTATTCTAGTCCATGTCTAATGTGGATGACAATGTATAAGAGGCTAATGGGGAGTATGTTATGGAGCCTATTACCATGATACATGCTGTGGGCCAATCTTTACAGAGTCAAAATATTAAACACGCTCCCAGTATCAACATGCCTTCACAGGAGCTAGTCACCATTAATTTGCCACCTGTCTGTTGCCTATATGTGTAAATGTAAATGTAGGCGTATTTATAGAGCGCACTAATACTCCGGATTCCGGAGTGTCCTGGCGCTGTACTCATACCGCTAGGGAACCCGTCCTGGCTTTTCCCCGTGAAATGTCCACTCATGGGCATCCCCGGCGTGCAACCAGGCATCCCCAGCGCTTTAGGGGGCCGTTGTGGAGACTAAGCAAGCTATTGCCCAGAGTTGCAGCGTGGGACTCGTGCTCAGAGTAGGCACCGAGGCGAGAAATCAGGTCCAAGGAATTATGAGCCCAAGAACCGCCGAGGTCAGCCGAGATCATCCGAGGCGGGATTTGAACCCTGGTCCCGGGCCAGGCCTCTACACCAGGGACTGCCGCTCTAAGCAGTGAGCCACACTTCTCCACACTGGTTATTGTCTCCCTGTTGAAGCCAGGGGATAGGGAGACTACGGAATGTTAGAAGACCAAGGTTGTTCACTGGCTTAGCTCCAAACATTAATTTCTACCTGCCAGGGCACATGAAATCCTGTTCACAAGGAGAGTGGGGTGGATCGGACCACTAGAGAAAGTTTGTTTTGGGTGACTGCATAGTTATTAATTTTAGGAACCCTAGGGTTGCTAGAGGCATCCACACAAAGGTGGGGCCACCCACCGTGGCTGCTCAAGATATGGGTATACTCCCATTGTTTTTTTTTTTTTTGCCAACATCTACGGAGTCTAGGTCAACATTATAATGGTGCATGGAACATCCGGCACCACGGGTGATCCTGAGACCACACCTCCCATTTTACCCCGATCTTGAAATGCCTAATAGATACCAAGTACTGAGTACCTTAGATGATAACGAATGACTCATTCCATGCTGGAGACCCCCAGGATTTACCAGCGAGGGGGTTCAATCACTGTTCAGGAAAGTCATCTGCCCCCCAAGGCCCATAATCCAATTCCTGGGACCTCCCCAATCTGTAGCTTGGCTGTAGCCCAGGCCGTTAAGGCAACTTGTAATGAATACCCCAGCACCTGAAATATACCCATCTATGCTTCTAATATGGATCCTGTATGTCAGCCCTACAAGGGAAGGTTTAAGCTTGCAACATTGAATGTGAATGGGTTACTGAACAAGATAGGGAATGCTGACTGGATTAGCACCATATCTGGCTATGACATCGCATGTATACAAGAAACATGGTGCACAAGTCCAATACACGTAGAAAGGTATTTTTAGAGGCTCTAGGGTCAAAAGCTGGTCACACGAAAGGGGGACTCCATATACTTATCTCTAATAAAATTTCTGTAAATGTCAAAAAGATTGCCTCAGTGGGTCCCCATTCACAATTAGTGTGGCTGAACAAAAAAGAAGGGAGAGACCTTGTTACTGTAAATTTCTATAACAATATCTTCGATTCAACACATAGTAGTGTGGCCACAGCCCTTGACCATGGCCTCGAAGTCTTTTTAGCCTCAATCCGTACAGATTTTGTATGGGCAGGTGACTTTAATATTCAGGCATGTGCAGTATCTACCATCCGGGCATGTGGTCATATATACCAGGATGGGAAGGGTAATGACAATATTTGTCATAATGAGTATGGGGAAACACTAAACTCAATAATCTCCAAATATGATCTTCATTTACTTAGAGGTGGCTGTGGTATTAATGGGGAACTAGTCCCAACATTCACTGGGCGAAACTCGTCTTGTATTATTGATCATGTATTGGTGTCTGTCTCTGCTATTAATATGTGTGGTAACCTCGTATCGTACCCTCAATTTTTAGTGATCACAGTTTACTTTCATTACCTTTCCTTTTTTGGGGACAAAGGCAGGTCTCATTTCACTTAGTAAATAGTACTAATCCCACTAGGATAAATGGTGTAAGAATCAAGTGGACAGGCATTGATTCCGGTCGACTCTCCAGAAAATGGTTACGTCTACCCATAGGGAAATAACTTATTGTCTCTAGGACGATATTGTCCCAAATATTCGACACCTTAGGTTTTCATTGCAGCAGTAATGCAGTCACATTTACACTTATGTTTACATTCCACATTGGAAGATGATGGCGAGCAAAAGGAACACAATACATAGCTCAGCTATTGTGAGTGGTGATTAAGGCGCATTGAGGGAGGCATAAATAGGTCGACTCGATGGGGGGGGGGTACTACCTGCAGCACTGTCTCTAGCATTTTGTGTGTCTGTGATGAGGGAGTCTGTTAGCGGGTCGTCGGAGGTGGCTTATCGCTGCAGGTAGGAGATGAGAGGGCCCATATGTCTGGGGGCATGCTGGCTGCCACCATCAAATCCCAAAATTCACCTAGTGGTGTCTGGCAATGGGCTGCATCATCCAACCAATTTTGACCCGTGGGCATCAGTTTACTCCCCAGTGGATAAAAACCCTGCGCTTAGCAAGCACTAGAAGCATCAAGGTGAGTTTGCGGTTGGCATCTGATATATGCTTGACATAACCTAGGAGGCACACCAGGGGATCGGGTGTGAGGCATTCAAGCATGATGTCACTGATTGCTGCGCATAACCCTTGCCAGAAGGCAGAAACCCTGGGGCACAACCAGGCCAAGTAGGCAAAGTCCACCCCGGGAGCTGAGCAGCGCGCGCATCTGTTGTTTTCGAACAGGACCATCTTGTGTAGGGACTCAGGGGAGCGGTAGAGTCTGTGCAAATACTTAAAATGAATGAGCCGCAGGCAATAGTTGTGGGAGAGGCACTTGGTCTGGTTGCAGCAGTAGAGCCGGTCCTCCTGAGGAAGGTCCCTATCTAAGTCTGCACTCCATGCATTGCGGATGCACTCAGTGCTAGTGGAAGGAACAGCTAATGTGAGAGCCTACATTCTAGTGACCAGCTTACACGGGGAGCTGGAGGAATGGACCAATTCAAGGGTGGCATTGGTTTGGAGGCCTGAAGGAACGCGGAGTTATCTTCTCTGCAGGTTGCTCTAATCTGATAGTACAATACGTATCCATTGGCGCAGCGCTTTCGTGAATGGTGAAAAACCTATTGTCAGGATAGACGTCTGCTATGGTGTGAAGTCTTAGGTGGGCTGCTCGGCCATGCCTGCTGTCTGCAATGGGGGAATGCTGGACTGCTGGAAAGGTTCATGGAGGGAGCATAAAGTGTGTCGGCGTCTGTATATTTACGCAGCCCATCCCAAGTCCAACTCAGGCATTCAACTGTATCAATCTCACCACATGGGGGCTTGGGCGGGAGAAATAGTGCGGGCTGAAATGGCCATGGGGCAGCAAGGTCCGTCTCTACCGCCACATGGGTTGGAAAGGGGTGGGATGGAGCTACAAGTGGAGGAAGTTGGCTTGGGCGCACAGCGCGTAGAGCTTAAAATCTGGGGCACCCATACCACCTCAGACCAAGGGTAGCGCAAGAATACCATAAGCAATCCTATGTTGTCGCCCTATCCAGACCAGAGTTATAATGTTGGAGCGTAATTTACGGAAGAAATGCGGCATGAGGGGCACAGGAATGTTTAAAAAGAGGTACAAGAATTTTGGGAGCACCACCATTTTAGCAATGGCAATGAGCCCGGCTAACAACAAAGGGAATTTTTGCCGCAAGTGAATCTTGGTTTTCAGCCGGTCCATCGCCCAGCCAAAATTAGACTTCCAAAGTTCATCCACGTCCCTACTCAGCCAAATGCCAAGGTACCTAGTGTGGCCCGATGCCCAAACAAAGGGGTAATCTGGGGTGAAGGGCTTTGTAGCGTCCGTGAGGGGAAAGAGGACCGACTTGCTCCAATTGATTTGCACTCCAGATAAGCAACCAAACCGCACCACCTCCCTCGTCATGGGCGCATAATATTACTGAGGGTCTCGGACGCAAATCGTGACATCATCCCAGTACATGGAAGTGACAAGGGCGCAGGCCGAGAAGCCGATGCCCCAGTGGGTGTGGTGTTGGCGTAGATGGGCCGCAAGTGGTTCCATGGTGATGGCAAAACGCATTGTGGAGAGGGAACACCCCTGCCTGGTGCCTCTCGAGATGGCAATGGTGTCAGTGACCTGCCCGTTTATTCTGATGTGAGCCGTGGGAAGCGTGTATATTAGTCGTATCTTACATACGAAATCCAGACTGAAAACCAAGCGCAGGAGGAGGTAGAAGAGGAAGGGCCACTCCAGAGTGTCGAAGGCGTTGGTAGTGTCTCATAGTTCAGCCGCAGCCGGGAGAGAGGGTTTAATCTGGTGGAGGACTGAGAAGATGGTTCGAAGATTGGGAGAGGTGGCGAGCCCCTGAATAAACCCGGATTGATCTGGGCGAGCGATTAGTGAGATAAGTGGGAGAAGGCGGGTGGCCAGCAGTTTGGCATAGATTTTGTCAGTGTTTATGAGGGACAGAGGACGATATGAATCACAGTACTCTGGGAATGTATCCGGTTTCAAAAGAAGGGTGAGAAAGGCCTCGCGAAGAGATGGGGGAAAACTTCCACATTTGAGAGAGTCGGTATACATGGCGGGACAAGGAGAGGTACGTATTGTTTATAGAATGCAGGGGTGAGGCCATCTGACCTGGAAGCCTTGTCGCCCGGGAGCCCCGCAATAACAGTAGAGATCTCCTCCTGAGTGAATGGTTTATCCAAGTAGGTGGCTGTTGCTGAGCCATAAGAGTTCGATGGTGTCAGAAAATTGGTCCATAACCTCGCGTGCGGCCACCTCACAGGCGGTGTATAACTGGGAGTAAAAGGTTGAGATCCTAACAATGACTTCCTTAGGGGAAGTCGTTAAGCCAGAGGCCCCATTCTGCAGAGCCATAATATAGGAGGCATGCGGTTGCCTGAGAAGATTGGTGAGAGTTTTGCCGGGGTGATCACCCTCACCATACCGACAGACGGGCGCCTCCCTACCCAAAAATGCAATCTCCCTATTCGCCTCCTAGTGGAAGTCGGTAATTTTGGCTCTGAGCACTGCAAGGGTGGCAGGGCTGGGGTCTTGGGACTGCTGGAGGTCTAAAGTTGTAAACTCCTTCTCCAGACGCACCAAGGTGCTCCGGATGGAGGTTAACACCCCGGATTGCTTGCCAATACATTCCCCCTGAATTTCAACCTTAAAGCCCTCCCAGAGGGTTGAAGGAGACTCCACCGAGCAGGCATTGTGTTCAAAGTAGGCAATTATTGCGCTGCAAATTTCATCATGGAAATCTGCATCTCGGAGGGCATTGGAGGGCAATTGCCACGCGAACATACAATGCAACGTGAGCGGGGGTCGCAGGCGCAGGTGTACAGGGGCGTGATCAGAAAGGGTGCGAGCCATGTGATCTACGGATGTGGTCCAGGAAGAGATGTCACGGGTAGTGATCCAAAGGTCAAGGCGAGACCATGAGCCCTGCGAGCCATTGCCGCAGATCCCCTCGTGCCTATCGGGGTATGCATGTTGCCATGCATCCAACAGGGAGTTGTCAGACATAATGGAGTGAAGAAGGGAAGTGGCCTGAGAGTGTTGGGTGCAATCTCCAAAGTGGTTCAGCGCCTACGCGGGAACCCTGTTAAAGTCACCTCCCCAGATCAGGGAATGGGGTCCCAGGAAAGAAATGAGCTGCCAAAAGTTTGCGAAAAAGTCAGGGACACTCCCGCGCCGCACGGCCACCAGCTGCGCCGGTGCCCTCTCCCCTTGCTGCTGCTCCCAGCTTCGCTCTCCTCGCAGGTCCGCCCTCCTCGGCGGCCTGCCCTGCTGCATAGCTCCGCTCGCACTCTGTGAGCGCTCCCCCCCCCCTGGGCCGGCTCCGCCGTCCACGGTAGGACTCGGCTGCCCGTTTCTCTGTATTTTTCTGCTGACGTGTTTTTCTCCTTTTTCCCTCATTACTGTACCTCCCACTTGGCTGTCCCCCCTGTGCCCTCCTGCATTTTGTCTCCTTGTTGTGTATCCCACCTGGTTGTCCCCCTGTGCCCTCCCCGCCCCGCTCCCTGCTTCCCGCCGCCGTCCACGCGGCCACGCCCTCTTCCTTTCTGTGCCCTCCCCGCTCCCGCCTCCCAGCTGCCCTCCCGCGCTCCGCCCCCCCACTCTCCACTTATGGCAGAGTGGCAAACGCGCAGCGAGCACGTGCAGCGGGCGCGCCCTAAGCGCGCCGAAGGCGCGCCAAAGGCAAGCCCGTCTGCGCCCGTCCGCGCCTGGACCGCGCCCAGTGCCAGGACCCCTGGGCCCCGCAGACACCAGCCCACCCGCCGGACCTACGACGCCGCCACCCTCAACGCACTCAACACCGGCCGAATCCCTGGATGCTACCGAGCCACCCCGAGAGGAACCCACGGACCCTTCAGCTGCCACGCCTGCAAGTTCACCTGCATCCGGACCTGCCCCGCACCAGCACCCGCCAAGCCGAACACCAGCAGCAACCACCTGAAGTGCATCCTCCTCAACACCCGCTCCGTCCACAGACACGCCGTCGAACTCTGGAACCTCCTAGACACCACAGCTCCTGACGTCGCCTTCCTCACGGAAACCTGGATGAACGACTCCTCAGCGCCCGACATCGCCATCGCCATCCCAGAGGGCTACAAGATCACCCGAAGAGACCGCGACAACCAGACTGGAGGAGGCATCGCCATCATCTACAGAGACACCATCCACATCAAGACCAACACCGACGACACCCTGCCAACCGCCGAGCACCTGCACTTCCAGATCCACACGGACCCCAAAACCACCCTCAGAGGCACCCTGATCTACCGACCCCCGGGACCACGCACACAGTTCAGCGAGGACATCGCCGACCTCATCAGCCCGCATGCCCTCCCCTCCGCCGACTACATCCTCCTGGGGGACTTCAACTTCCACCTGGAGAACAACAACGACCGCAACACCATCACCCTGCTGGACAACCTCGCTAACCTTGGACTCAAGCAGCTGGTGACCACCCCCACCCACGTCGCCGGACACACACTCGACGCCGTCTTCTCATCCAGCAAAGACATCGCCTTCAGTCACGCCACCGGACTCCACTGGACGGACCACAGCTGCGTCCACTTCACCTTCAAAAGAACGACGATCCACCACCACCAGCAACAGGTTGCTCGAAGAAGCTGGAGAAAGATCACAGCCGACCAGCTCGCCGCTTCCCTAAGCCAGCACCCTCCCGCCAGCTCAGCGAACCCCAGCCAGGCCGCCGACAACCTCACAAAGTGGATCAGCAACTGCGCGGACGAACTCGCCCCACTGAGGACCCCGCCCAGCAGACCCGGCAGCAAGAAGGCCCCATGGTTCACCGACGAGCTCAACCGAGCTCGAGAAAGCCTGGAGAAAGGAACCAACACCGAACAACATGACCACCCTCAAGCTTGCCACCCGGAAGCACCACCAACTGATCCGCGCCACCAAGAAAACTGCATTCAAGGACCGGCTGGACAACAACGCACACAACTGCAAGGAACTCTTCAACATCGTGAAAGAGCTCTCCAACCCCAACGCCGGAAACAACGACATCACCCCATCGCAAGACCTCTGCAACTCCCTCGCCTCCTACTTCCACAACAAGATCGCGGACATACACAAGAGCTTCAGCACTCAACCGACGCATGCCACGAACGATCCACCGCCCCCCACCACCACCCTCCACGCCTGGACGCCGATCAGCACCGAAGACACCGTCCGCATGATGAACTCCATCCACTCCGGATCTCCCACCGACCCCTGCCCTCACCACGTCTTCAACAAGACCGACGCTGTCATCGCACCCCACCTGCGGGACATCATCAACACCTCCTTCAACACCACCACCTTCCCGGAGAGCTGGAAGCACGCCGAACTCAGCGCCCTTCTCAAGAAACCTACAGCGGACCCCACCGAACTCAAGAATTACCGCCCCATCTCGCTCCTCCCGTTTCCAGCCAAAGTCATCGAGAAGACCGTCAACAAACAGCTGGCCGCCTTCCTCGAGACAAATGGATCCCTCGACCACTCACAGTCTGGCTTCCGAGCCAACCACAGCACCGAGACCGCCCTCATCGCTGCCACCGATGACATCCGAGCCCTGATGGACAACGGGGAAACAGCGGCCCTCATCCTCCTAGACCTCTCCGCAGCTTTCGACACTGTCTGCCACCGCACCCTAGTGCAGCGCCTCAGCAACGTCGGAATCCAGGAGAAGGCACTGGAATGGATCATCTCCTTCCTCGACGGAAGAACACAGAGAGTCCGTCTACCACCGTACAAGTCAGAAGCCACCGAAGTCATCTGCGGCGTCCCTCAAGGATCCTCGCTGAGCCCCACCCTCTTCAACGTCTACATGAGCCCCCTCGCGGCCATCGCTCGCCAACACAACCTCAACATCATCTCCTACGCTGACGACACCCAGCTGATCCTCTCCCTGACCAACGACCCCGCCGCCGCCAGAGCCGACCTTCACGAAGGGATGAAAAACGTAGCCGAGTGGATGACGACCAGCCGCCTGAAACTGAACTCAGACAAGACGGAGCTCCTCATCCTGGGCTCCTCGCCCTCTGCCTGGGACGACTCCTGGTGGCCCCCCGCCCTGGGCCCCGCACCCAAACCGACAGACCACGCACGCAACCTGGGCTTCATCCTGGACTCCTCCCTCTCCATGACCAGACAAGTCAACGCCGTCTCCTCATCGTGCTTCAACATCCTGCGCATGCTACGGAAGATCTTCCGTTGGATCCCCACCGAAACCAGGAAGACGGTCACCCAGGCCCTCGTCAGCAGCCGACTGGACTACGGCAACGCCCTCTACGCCGGAACCACCGCCAAGCTCCAGAAGAGACTCCAGCGGATCCAGAACACCTCAGCCAGACTCATCCTCGACATCCCACGACACAGCCACATCTCCGGACATCTGAGAAACCTGCATTGGCTCTCCGTCAACAAAAGAATCACCTTCCGTCTCCTCACCCACGCACACAAAGCCCTACACGATCAAGGCCCGAGCTACCTCAACAACCGCATCAACTTCTACGCTCCCAAGCGCCATCTCCGATCAGCCAGTCACGCCCTCGCCGCCGTCCCCCGCATCCGAAGAACGACAACAGGGGGAAGGTCCTTCTCCTGCCTGGCGGCCAAGACCTGGAACTCCCTCCCTCCCGACCTGCGCCTGACCCAAGACCACCTCTCCTTCAGGAAGAAGCTCAAGACCTGGCTGTTCGAGCAGTAGCAGCACCCCCCCCCCCCCCCCCCCCAAGCGCCTTGAGACCCTCCGGGTAAGTAGTGCACTCTACAAATAGATTGATTGATTGATTGATGGTCACATGAATTGGGGCCGTACAGTGCTGCTAGGGTCAGAGGGTGATTGAAAAGAGTGCCAGCGAGGATCACATATCTACCCTCTGAGTCGATGATAGAGTGAGTGTTGTCATCAAAATATACACTGTTAAATCAATAACAGTTTTCCATCTGGCACTCCTTTGAGACGTAGTCTCCTGGCGTAATCCTCAATATTAATCTGCTTAATGGAATGAAAACAGTAGACTGCATTTATCTTTCCCTGTTCAATTGTTTGTAATTTATTACATATTCATCTTCATTGTTGTTTCACAATGTTTTCATTCCATGTGAGTTGTATCACTTTACCTTGTGTGTTATGCATCCCTATGCATTTTGGGACTGAGCCCTTCTTCAGGGGAGATGTATTTAATCTGAATTAATAAGAAAGAACACCATGCTATAGTCCAGGGATGTCTATGCTCCCATATTCTGGCACAAACTCAAAGGTGACAGACCATAGTCACGAAGGTGTGGTGATCATAAATTAAATATACAAACGTGTAGCCCAGTGGAGGTGTTTACTATAAGCGTGTCTAAAAAACGTGGTGTTGATGGATGATTATCCCGGTATATGTTTATGCTCCCGAAAAAACCACTTGCTTGTTAGGGACACACGTATCCCAATGTGCAGGCCAGAAGTTTGGCTATGTAAAAAAACCAAATTGAGAATCGTGCGTTATCGTGGGTTAATAATAATCGAGCGTCAAAAGGTGAACTACAAGCAAAATCGCGTAATCGGTGGGTTAATAATAATGAGGCAAAGGTGAGCTGTGAGTATAATCGCGTACGCCGTGTCACTAAGTGCTTAAATCGAACGACTTTAGACAGCGTACTAAAAAATCGCATGCATGTAAACTGCGAGCTCAAAAGACCCATGGCCGTCTGATCTTACCGCGTTTGTAAACGTCGAGCAGTGCTTCTTTCCTAAATCGTCCATGAAGCGGTAGCCGGTATCATCGGTGTTTGTGTCCATGTTGGATGACGTGAAACACACGCGTTAAATGTTGGTTGATTCCCTAATGGAAACAAACCACAGACAAGATTCTGTTGGCCATCTTTTAGTGTCTATTGCAAACGCCTCATGTTAAGGTTAAACTGCTGTTTAAGTTCGGACCCATAGGTTTCTATGTGTGAGATTTGTGTTAGTCTAAACCGTTTCTGTGGTGTGGAAAAAAGCCGTATTGTTTAAATTACAAAGGGTACCAAAGCATATATATACGTGAACAGTACAAAAAATATAAACAAAACTACAAAAAAACGCAATAATGAATTTAGAGTAAACGGTGAGTATGTGGGTGACTGGCCTGTAATGATTGTCCTAAAATCACATTCCTACACTTATATGTATATATACAAAGTAGAATCACTTCAGCGTTCTGAGTCATTATTGTGTATGTTTTATAAAAAAACTGCTGTACTCCATCCCTTCATTGAGTCCCTTCGGATGACAGGAGTCCAGTTTTTTTAATCCAATACATTTCACGTTGTAAAAATCTTTTCCTGTTATCTGTACCCTGTTTCACAGGGACAACCTCCAAAATCAGAAATCTTAACTGGCTGATGTTGTGTTTGTTGATGGTAAAATGTGCTGCTACTGGTGCTTTCATGACTTTGTTCCTTATGGTGCTCTTATGCTCGGTCATTCGAACTTTCCTTTTTCTTTCAGTCTTCCCTACGTATGGAAGGCCAAATGGGCATTTGAGTAGGTATACCAGGTTCGTCGTGTCGCAAGTTGCGTTAATGAATAATCTTATGTTTTTACCAGTTGTGGGATGGTTCAATGTGTTGCCTCGGATGATATTGTTGCAGTGGCTGCAATTGAGACATAGTTTAGTTCCTGTGGTGCATTTCTGTAGTTGTGTGGCCTCTAGCAGATCTTTGATATTCCTGGATCGTTGGTATGCAAATAATGGTATGGAGTTGAAAATCCCATTAAAGTCTGGTTCATTCTTTATCATGGGCCAATTTTTTAGTATGATTTTTTTTTACCTGGTAACTTCTGGTCGAAAACTTTGACACAAACACTGGTCTATTGCTGGTCTTTTCTCTTTCGTTGGTAGATAGTAAATCATTCCGGTTGGTGGCTTCTGCCTTTTCCTTCGCTGTGTTTAAAACCACATTCAGGTATTTACTGTCCTTGAACCTAGACAGCATCTTGTTTTGATTCTTTATGTATGCACTTGATTGTGATGATATCCTTTTCCTTCTTAGTAACTGCGAGTATGGTAAATGTCTTTTCAAAGACATTGGATGGCAGCTGTCAAAGTGCAAAGAGTTGTTCCTGTCGGTCATTTTGGTGTAAACATCTGTTTCAATTTTGTTCTTCTGGCAGGTGACCAGTACATCAAGGAATGCTATGCTCTCCGTACTGACAGAGTGTGTGAATTGGATATGATCATCTATGTTGTTGATAAACATGATGAATTCATTTATCTCATCTGGTGAACCCTTCCATATTAGGAAAATATAATCTATGTAGTGCCAACATTTAATGATTTTCTTGTTCCACCTGGGATTACTCAAGATGTTATCCAGTTCTAAGCGATGCATGAACAAATTTGCATAGCTGGGGGCTGCACAATTGCCCATAGATGTTCCGGCTAGTTGTAAAAAGAAGTCATTGTTCCATTCGAAATAGCTGTGGTACAAGGTGTATTGAAGTAGTTCCAGTGAAAAGATCTTCAATTCCTGTTTGATGTTGTGGTTAATTAAAAATGATTCTATTGCTTCGATGTCTCTGTTATGAGGAATAGATGTGTAAAGTGCACATACATCCATAGTGCACAAGGTTATCAGTGTGTCTTAATCCAGAACTGTGTCATTTAGTTTGGTTAAAAAGTCTGTTGTGTCACATATGTAGGTTGTCATCTGTTTCACTAATGGTTGGAGATGCCTATCTATATACTTTCCAGTTGGCTCGTGAATAGATCCCTTTGCTGACACAATTGGGCGAAATGGGGGTTTAATCAAGTCCTTGTGTATTTTTGGTAGCACATGTAAACTGGGGCTCTTGGGATACTCCTGTACCGAATACTTATTGTCTTTCTCTGTAATTGTGCCCCTGGTGCATGCCTCGTCAATGATGGTTTTCATGACCTTTGCAAACTCACCAGTTGGGTCTTGGGGTAGTCTCATGTACAACTCTGTGTTGTGTACGTGATCATTAACACTCTGTTGATAAAATTCAGAATCCATTATTACGAGTGCCCCACCTTTATCAGCTTTATAACATAACATTTGATGTTTATGTTGTTAATGATTTGGTTAATGGCTTGTTTTTCTTTGATGTTAAAATTGGTGATCCTCGCAATGTTTTTTTTGAATAATTCTTTAATTTCATTCATAGTAATGGTTTCATAAGAGTCAAATATTTTATGACTTATAGGTGCTATGAATAAGCTTTTACTTCTTAGACCCTGCATGTATCTTCTGTGTTAACAGTTGTCTGGGGAACTACGTTGTTGAAAATATGTTTTAGCCTGAGGTTCCTCATAAACTTATATAGACTGACTTCAGTTTCAAGTTCATTAGAGTGGTTGGTGGGCACAAATGACGTGCCTTGTTGTAGTGCGGCCATTCGGATGTTAAATAACGAGCTGTTGGAAATGTTAATGATCAGGTTCTTTTGCTCTGTGTTGACTGGGCGATCTGTAAGCTTGAATCTTTGGTGGCCTCTACCCCTCCTGGTTCGACGTTTGTGACTGGGCCTCTCCCAATGAAAGGAGCCCCTGTTGTAGTATTCATTGATGTGCTTGGTACACTTTCATTTCTTGCTTGAATATTGATTCTTTGTCTCTCCATTCTTGATCCACCTCTTTGTGAAGATCCATTAGATGTTGTGCTTCCTTCATCTGAAGAGGGATTGTTGAAGGGTCTTTGCTGTCTGCGCTGGGCATATACTTGTGCCCAATTATAGACTTCGCCCAACTTATAGTCAATCGTATCACGTTTGTATTTTCTTATTTTTCTTTCATTAATTTCTTTAGTGTATTTATCCAATTTGTTTATATCATTTAATACTTTATCTAGTTCTTCCTTAGATAGGTTGTTGCTCAAATTGTGTTGAAGTTGTTTGATTTCATTTTCTAGATCGTCAATCACCTTAGACAATTCTTCAACTATTAACAGTATTAGATCGAGAGAACACTTGTTTAGAATCGTGTACCAGCGCTCAGTGAATTTGGGGTTGTTCCTGCAAAGTGTGGGTTTCAACACGATTCGTAGACCTCTCAGGATCCTCTGGTCCTTGTGGTACCTGATGAGAGTACCTGCGTGTAAGCGTTGATTGATTTCTCGCTTGGATATATACAACAATTGTTTCAGCATGCTTTGTGTAGAAAATGTGCAAGTTGTGGAAGGGTCGACTTCCTGGATTAAGGCATAAATTCGACTAGTTTCTTCAGATGAGAATCCAAATTTGTTGGCACGATTCTCTGTGATGTTAGCAATTTCTTCGTATGATATCTCTGCGCTAATTTAATAGTAGGTGCTCACACTGGTTGTGGTCAGTGCTTGAAAATACAATTGAGAAAATGGTGTGTGGCACTCTATGTTGGATTATGGTTGACTCTGTGTAGACAAATTCTTCTGTCTTATGCATTTTGGGTGCTAGTGGGTGTCTCCGTCTGACCATGGGGAGTTGGACTTGAAATCATCAAAATATACACTGTTAAATCAATAACAGTGTTTCCATCGTGCACTCCTTTGAGATGTGGTTTGTTTCCATTAGGGAATCAACCAACATTTAACACGCGTGTTTGACGTCATCCGACATTGACACAAACACCGATGATACCGGTTACCACTTCACGGACGATTTGGGAGAGAAGCACTTCTCGACGTTTATAAACGCGGTAAGATCAGAGGGCCATGGGTCTTTTGAACTCGCAGTTTACATGCACGCGATTTTTTAGTACGCTGTCTAAAGTCGTTCGATTTGAGCACTTAGTGACACGGCGTACGCGATTATACTCACAGCTCACCTTTGCCTCATTATTATTAACCCACCGATAACGCATGATTCTCCATTTGTTTTTTTTACATAGCCAAACTTCTTGCCTGCACATAGGGATACGTTTGTCCCTAACAAGCACATGTTTTTTTTCAGGAGCATAAACATATACCGGGATAATCATCCATCAACACCACGTTTTTTAAACACACTTATATTAAACACCTCCACTGGGCTACACATTTGTATATTTAATTTATGATCACCACACCTTCGTGATTATGGTCTGTCACCTTTGAGTTTGTGCCAGAATATGGGAGAATAGACATCCCTGGGCTATAGCATAGGGTTCTTTCTTATTATTTCCGATTAAATACATCTCCACTGAAGAAGGGCTCAGTCCCGAAATGCATAGGGATGCATAACACACAAGGATTTCAATGTACATGAGTGAAATGTAATTTGATAAAAGTAAAGTAATACAACTCACATCGAATGAAAACATTGTGAAACAACAATGAAGATGAAGATGTAATAAATTACAAACAGTTGAACTGGGAAAGATAAATGCAGCGTACTGTTTTCATTCCATTAAGCAGATTAATATTGAGAATTACACCAGGAGACTACGTCTCAAAGGAGTGCCAGATGGAACACTGTTATTGATTTAACAGAGTATATTTTGATGATTTCAAGTCCACCTCCCCAGGGTCACAGGGAGACACCCACTAGCACCCAAAACACATAAGACAGAAGAATGTGTCTACACAGAGTCAACAATAACGGAACATAAAGTGCCACACGCCATTTTCTCAATTGTATTTTCAAGAGTGGGTGTTGTGCCAGGGGAGACCTTTCCGGAGGAGGATAGAAACGCCACGGGAGTAGTTAGAATAGAAGGAGGAGTGAGATTCATCCCAGTACCGAGATTGCAGCCTGGCGGCAGTAGCAGGAAGGAGGTGAGTTTCCTGAAGGAAACAAACATCCACCTGATGTCTGATAAGTTGTACGTGTATAAGGCGTGCCTTGCGATGTTCGTTTAGGCCTCTGATGTTCCAGGTCCAAAATGTGTTGTCCGTCATATGATAACATGGAGATCCCCCAATTAGGTTAAGCATCCAAACCCACCCCACCCAGGGACCGCCAACTTGGAAAATAGCTATGCAAATGAGAAAGGGAATTTTCCCAAAGAGGCATAGTTCTAACTTGCATACACCCCTGCCATTTAGACAGGGTGGCCAAGCCACAGTAGTAGTCTGACATTGATAAAAACAAACCATTAAGAAGCATGTAGGCAATCCTCCCCAAAAGGGACTCAACTGCGAGTCTAAAACAAAATCACATCAACAGGTTCGATAACCAGAATGTAATGCAGTATAAAAACAATGGATTGCGCTCCACGAGTTAGTCAATCGTTGTCACTTAATTGTTCATTTGCTGAGACAGGGGGTCAAGCCACTTTGGTAGTTGGGAATTGATAAAGCAAATCATTAGGAAGTATATAGGCAACCCTCCCCAAAAGAAATGTGGTTAGGCAATGAGCAGTACAGGCATCGTTGTCCCACCAAGAGAGTGACAAGGGCAGACCTGTGAACTCCCATTAGTCATTGTCACTCGTTCCTCCACCCTCGGCTTGCTGTGGGTTGTTTTTAAATTACCCTGTTGCTTCTCCAGTTTTTGGCAAATGCCAAGGCGGCTTTAGGGTCATTGAAGAATTGTGTCTGCGCCCCCATTTATATTCTCAGCTTGGCGCGGTAAACCAGGTAGTATGATACATTGCGTTTCTGGAGTAGCCTCTTAGCTGGGAGGAACTCCCTCCGGGCAACCTGCACCAAGAGCTTAAAGTCCGGGTAAACTGCCAGCCTGTTCCCTTGGTGTGGCACCTCACCTTTGTCTCGTGCAGCTCGCAGTAGTTCAGGAGCTTGGCGATTATCGGGTGGGCGGGCCGGCATGCCCTGGGGGGCCGCGGTCCTAAGGATTGATGTGCTCTTTCCACAATAAAAACCCATGAGAGCACCTCTCCGAAGAGGTCACGCAGTAGCTCTTCTACAAATTCTTCTATCTTCTAGATGTTGGAGGACTCGGGCACACGCCTCCAGATCTTCATTCTTGGCTTTAATGAGCTCCAATACTCTGTCCATGAGGAGCAGCTTTTGCTTATCGCCAGTCATTGTGTCTTCTACATCACACACCCTTTCCTCCAATTGCGCGATCTGTGAGTCGTGGTTTTAACGCTGTCTAAGCTGGCTGCCAGTTGGTCAAGTTTAGTTGCGATGCTGCTATTGCTGGCCTTGACGTCCAGCAGTATCACCTTTAAATCGTCGTCCTGCGTTGTGCCAATTTCAGTCTGGGTGGCAAGCTCACCAGCCTCTGGAGCGGACTCCTCTTGCGTAGTCTGCCTGCGATGTTTAAAGGCAAGCTTAGATTGTTTGGCTTCCACCTTGCCCATTCTGCCTATGGACCGGGTAGGGAGGATTCGCCACCTACGGATTGGGAGCTCTGTGGGACGATCGGTCTGTGCCAACGGCGCAGGAGAGCTATAGTCAGTGGCCGGTGAGACTTCAGGAGTGCAATGCGAGGCCTCAGCGGTTGAAATGGCACCAACCGAAGAGGTGGCAGTCGCCGTGCAGCAGGCAAGGTGGCAAACCAACCTCCCAGCAGGTGCACTGGTGCGTAGTCCACCGCCTTTAACAAGGTACTTCTGAAGTGACTGAGTGAGGCACTTGCACTTTCAGTGGGGGAATATGGTTCTCAATGGGCCTCCGATGCTGACCCCCAGCCGTGCGGGTGTGGGCACCCCCGATGCAGTTTAGGCTGCCCTGCAGCTGGAGGCCGACTCCCGGGGGCCAACAAGCCAGGATTCCCACCGTGCAAGAAGATATGCGGGGGGAGTGAGGCACAGAGCACTCAGTAGGTTGCGGGGGTGTCCCTCTAGGTATGTGGCCAGTCCGGGCCTTGCAGTCCTGTGTGCCCTAGCGGACGCCTTGGTGCTTTGCTCCTGTCCCCCTCTCCTGGCTGCATCTGCAGGCCTCCGGGTATGAGCCGCGAGGGCAGACTACTCTACGGGGACAGTCCACAGCAGAGAAGCGAGGGGGGCGCAGTGCCCGGTCACAGGGCCCTGAGTACACGGAGAGAGGCTCCGGACCACCGCAAGGAGACTGGAGCCCCCGCCACAGCACCATGCGCCCTGGGACCCGCAGTGCGACACCCGTTCCCCCACTCCGCCACAAACTCCCCACCCCACCACAATTGATGCCGCACTCACTTGAAGTCTTCTTCTGGAGAGCGCCTCTTCCACAGAGTCAATGCTAGCAGTTCAGGGCTCAGGCGGAGTGGCACATGTCTGGCAGGCATGCTTCGCACTCACGCTGCTTCACTGCCGAATCAGCCCCTTGGCCGTGCGCAGGCACCAGCCATGCATCAGGCATCCGTTCTTCTCACCACAGTGCAGTAGCTCGTGGGTGAAGCTGGCAACTCGTGCCCCAGGGTGCATCGAGCATGAATCACTGTGCATTGGTCGACATGCCCACGCCAGTTCGCAGGATTGTGCCGGATTATGAGCATTGCTAGCAGAGCCCACTCAGAGTGCGGCCATCTTGCAGCTGGCTAAGCCACGCCCCCCATATTGTCCCAAATATAATATTAGAAAACGTTAGCTATATTATTGCTGCTATTAAATCACTTTTAACTCACTACCCAAATACGCAAGGCAACAAGAGAAGGGGATGGTTGAGAGTGCTTGTACATAAATGAGATTCATTGGCTATTTAATCCCTTCGGAGTAAGTACAAATTAGCCATAGCTGCTAGGAAAAAGACACTCCAGGCTGAAGCATGGGAAAACTTGTCCATTGCTATAGAAACTAGGAATACAAAACTTTTTTTCAAATACAGTGAAGGCACGCTTTCTAAAGAACGACGATACCCCTGAGTTCTGCTCAGAAGCAGGCAGGCTCGAGTTCTGTCCCTTGTGATAGATGGATAACACATTTTTCAGAAATGTTTAGACATAGTAGTGTAAGGGCCATAGGGCAAGACTGGGAGCCGTTGTATGAGGGGGGAGCCTCCCCTTGAATTCTACCAATGAAGAAGTCCACCTGGCTATACAGGCCAGTGAAGGGGGTCGGGCCCCAACGGGGTGCCTCTAGATGTTTTTAAATCAGTCCCTAAATTATGGGGACCTATTCTAACTAGGGTCTTTCATTCATCCGTAATAGATACTATACCATCTTCTTGGGGTGAATCAACTATTGTAGCCATATTTAAGAAAGGGGATAAAACAGACCCAAACAATTACCGCCCTATCTCCCTCCTGGACTCCTCCTTGAAAGTAATGAGCAGCGTCCTGTTAATAAGATTGGAGGAATGGGCGCTTGAGCAATCTATTTTATACCTAGTGCATTTTGAGTTCAGAAAACAGTTCAGTTGGGGACTATCGAACAATGTACCAATCTAGAGCTACTTATTGGTAAATATACTAGGGCTTAGGCAGGCACACTTTATTTATGCTTTTCTGATTTAAGTTGCAAAAAACACAGTTGATGGACAGAATGTAGAACAATGTCATACATTCACCCCAGTACAAGGATCTGGGCCTAAATCCATCGTTTTTTTGCACTCCACACCACCCTGGGTTAGACACTGGCTATATGCAAATCAGCTCTGACCCTGTGCCTCATGGGAACAGTCCAGTCCGAACTACCAAGCCATGTCTTTCCCAGACCGGAATCAAGCATCCAAGGACCGGTTTCTGGCTATCAGCCTTCATCAGCCTGGATAGCTTGACTCCAGTGGTGTGGAGAGCCTGGGACTCACGTCTGAGCATACCCAGCCCACTCGGGGTGAAAATTGCAAAAAACACAGTTGATGGACAGAATGTAGAACAATGTCATTTATTCACCCCAGTACAAGGATCTGGGCCTAAATCCATCGTTTTTTTGCACTCCACACCACCCTGGGTTAGACACTGGCTATATGCAAATCAGCTCTGACCCTGTGCCTCATGGGAACAGTCCAGTCTGAACTACCAAGCCATGTCTTTCCCAGACCGGAATCAAGCATCCAAGGACCGGTTTCTGGCTATCAGCCTTCATCAGCCTGGATAGCTTGACTCCAGTGGTGTGGAGAGCCTGGGACTCACGTCTGAGCATACCCAGCCCACTCGGGGTGAAAATTGCAAAAAACACAGTTGATGGACAGAATGTAGAACAATGTCATACATTCACCCCAGTACAAGGATCTGGGCCTAAATCCATCGTTTTTTTGCACTCCACACCACCCTGGGTTAGACACTGGCTATATGCAAATCAGCTCTGACCCTGTGCCTCATGGGAACAGTCCAGTCCGAACTACCAAGCCATGTCTTTCCCAGACCGGAATCAAGCATCCAAGGACCGGTTTCTGGCTATCAGCCTTCATCAGCCTGGATAGCTTGACTCCAGTGGTGTGGAGAGCCTGGGACTCACGTCTGAGCATACCCAGCCCACTCGGGGTGAAAATTGCAAAAAACACAGTTGATGGACAGAATGTAGAACAATGTCATACATTCACCCCAGTACAAGGATCTGGGCCTAAATCCATCGTTTTTTTGCACTCCACACCACCCTGGGTTAGACACTGGCTATATGCAAATCAGCTCTGACCCTGTGCCTCATGGGAACAGTCCAGTCCGAACTACCAAGCCATGTCTTTCCCAGACCGGAATCAAGCATCCAAGGACCGGTTTCTGGCTATCAGCCTTCATCAGCCTGGATAGCTTGACTCCAGTGGTGTGGAGAGCCTGGGACTCACGTCTGAGCATACCCAGCCCACTCGGGGTGAAAATTGCAAAAAACACAGTTGATGGACAGAATGTAGAACAATGTCATACATTCACCCCAGTACAAGGATCTGGGCCTAAATCCATCGTTTTGTTGCACTCCACACCACCCTGGGTTAGACATTGGCTATATGCAAATCAGCTCTGACCCTGTGCCTCATGGGAACATCCAAGGACCGGTTTCTGGCTATCAGTGCAAAAAAACGATGGATTTAGGCCCAGATCCTTGTACTGGGGTGAATGTATGACATTGTTCTACATTCTGTCCATCAACTGTGTTTTTTGCAATTTTCACCCCAAGTGGGCTGGGTATGCTCAGACGTGAGTCCCAGGCTCTCCACACCACTGGAGTCAAGCTATCCAGGCTGATGAAGGCTGATAGCCAGAAACCGGTCCTTGGATGCTTGATTCCGGTCTGGGAAAGACATGGCTTGGTAGTTCGGACTGGACTGTTCCCATGAGGCACAGGGTCAGAGCTGATTTGCATATAGCCAGTGTCTAACCCAGGGTGGTGTGGAGTGCAAAAAAACGATGGATTTAGGCCCAGATCCTTGTACTGGGGTGAATGTATGACATTGTTCTACATTCTGTCCATCAACTGTGTTTTTTGCAATTTTCACCCCGAGTGGGCTGGGTATGCTCAGACGTGAGTCCCAGGCTCTCCACACCACTGGAGTCAAGCTATCCAGGCTGATGAAGGCTGATAGCCAGAAACCGGTCCTTGGATGCTTGATTCCGGTCTGGGAAAGACATGGCTTGGTAGTTCGGACTGGACTGTTCCCATGAGGCACAGGGTCAGAGCTGATTTGCATATAGCCAGTGTCTAACCCAGGGTGGTGTGGAGTGCAAAAAAACGATGGATTTAAGCCCAGATCCTTGTACTGGGGTGAATGTATGACATTGTTCTACATTCTGTCCATCAACTGTGTTTTTTGCAATTTGCTGATTTAAGTAGCGCCTTCGACCTGGTCGACCATAACTTACTCTGGTCATCTTTGACCTCCTTGGGAGTGCCTAGGCCAATTATCGGGTTTTTAGCCTGTCTTCATGGGAATCTAACCAGCCAATAATGATACAGTATTATTAGCCGGACTCCCGTGGGCCTCCAGAGACTGATGAATGCCTTCGCAGATTTTATGACCCAAAAGAAAATGGTAATGAACAAATCTAAAACATTCACAATGGCTTGTGGGCCCAAGCATAAATCCTGTACATCGTTTTTTATTGACAACAACCCTATTGTTTTAGTGAACTTGTTTTGTTATTTGGGTGTTTTATTTGGGGGCAATGGCTCATGGTCACAACATGTTTTAAACACTAGAGCTAAAATGAGTAGGGCATCACAAGGGATTTTTTAATTTTCTTCAAAACTAGGGAATCAACCCATTAATGAGATGGTAGCCATTTACAAAGCGAAAGGAGTGACCACAGCCCTTTATAGGGAAGGCCTCTGGGGTTACGCAAATAGCTTGGCATTGCAAATAGAAGTAAATAGCTTTTTAAAGCGCTTATTATGCCTACCCTCCTCTGCATCAAATACTATTGTACATCATGAGGTCGGACTACAGCATCTAGAGGATCTTTTATTGGTTAGACCATTGTTGTTGTGGGCTTCAATATGGGCCAAGGATGAAACTGATTTTACTAGATCAATTATTTTAGGCTGTTTAACCATGAATGATGCACTAAGTACTCCTTGGCTACTGTATGTCAATTCCTCCCTCGCCAGGCTTTTTAATTTATCTATCTGGCCGGATCCTACAAAGGTATTATCTCTAACCAAGTGAAGGATTATAAAACCTTTCTCCAGCATAGACTGGATTGTCGATTGGCGAGAGGAATAAACTAATAGTCGCCTTTTCTACATCTTTGAACTTGGAGGAGGGAGGAAATAATACTTAACATATAAGACTAATGCACAGCATTGTTTTGCTCTGGTGAGAATGAGATGTGGCAATGTGCACCACCAAGTCGCTTTCCCAACTATGAAGTCCCGCCCACCTAATATGGCTGTTTGTCCTTTTGACAACCGAAGTAAACAAAGCACATTGCACTTTCTATTGTTCTGTAAATGTTATCTGAATTTTAGTTTTTTTTATTATAACCCATTCTTTGTTGCACAGAACATTATTTCACATAAAGCAGCAATGAGATATTTGGTGACACTAGGTGAACCTTTTTATGTTATAATGTTGCTCTATTTATTTTAAAATCGATCAGTGTGAGGAAAAGTATCATGCAATAGTGTAACAAATGCATTTTTATGATGCATTGTATCTCAAAGTTTTAAATGTGCTATTTTGTTTGTACTTGTATGGTTGTTTTTCTATAGCCGAATAAAGTTTTAAGAAACTAAATGCCCAATCCACACCCTGTCCTTTACGTCTCTCTGGCCAAAGCCCCCCTAATCAGAGAAGACAGCGAACATTTCACAGAGATAGTGCCAGCCGTCTGTTACATAAGAAAGATCGTATTTAAGCGACACACGGGAGAGTTTCTGTGGTGGAAGGAAGTGTCTTACAGCCGTTCCAAAGACACTGGGAATTTTACGTAAGCGCTGATGTCTGGGGTGTTCGTCAAGGCCCATGTACCTCTGCAATTTGTACATTTATTTAAAAAAGCAAAATTTGCCCACATTCTTTATTCCAATAGGAATTTTGACCAGTTCTGAAGTTAGTTATACTGGTATCAATATTTTAACTATGCTGCATTATGTGACGCTGAATTTTACTTATAAAGCGCCTACTCGTTTCCTGAACATCATTCGAAGTGCTTAAACGCAGGTCTGAAGGAAAAAAGTAAAATGGGAAGGCAGAAGTGGGAGTAAGTAAGACGATAAGGCGTGAAAACAGTGACGTAAGGTTGATGAGAAAGGTTATTTTCCATGCTTCTGTGTGATTGCTCTGCAATTTGAAATGCGCTTGATTTATCCCTTGTCCAAAAATGTTTTGTTCAGCTCTGCTTATACTAAAACAAACTGTCAATCCCTCATTTCAGGATTTTATTATGTTTTTAACTTTGCCGTAGCTAGGAAAATAAACTGAGTGGCCCTACTGCATTCATCCCGTGCATATTACTGGGAACGTAAAGTAAAAAAGATAAAAATACGTAACATGTTAGCATTTACTGTACGTTTTTGATGTGATTATGTTTATGTATGTGAAAACTGTATATTTGTAAAATGCTTTTTGCGGTATACAAACAGCTGTATCGTTGACTACATGTGATGGTTTTAATATTGGCAGAGAGGGGCCTTGTGCCAATCAAAGTAATTTTTCCCACATACTAAAAACAACTGCAATTTTCTTGGCGCCCCCACAAAAAATACATGGAAGAAGAGCCTTCCGTTTATACTGTGTGTTTTAGTAGCAAAAAATGAAGTACTGTATTGTCGGATTTAAAGGTGTACTACATTGCCAAATAACACTGAATCTAAAACCGTTTACACTTTCTCTTGGCCTGAAAACCTGTGCATTCCAGAAGGAACATTTCTGCAATATACCTGTTCAGTTAAGCTTCATATGTTGGTGCTTCGACTGTCAAGAGACTCAGAATATTCACTGACAGACAGATATAACAATTGAGAAAGAAGAAACAGCAGAAAATATGAATTTCCTTGAGTATTGTGAATTCTCCTGGCTAGGTTTGGACAGAAAACTGTATGGTAGGAGTGATTGTGGTTAGAGACATTTAAAGTTGGAATGTGACAACAAGGGATGCAATCGTTAATTTTAGAAGAGCAGAGTCCCTGTTAGAGCAGGTACTATTGGTCAATGGTTTTCTTTCCATTTATTTATTAACAGTATTAAAGTTTCTAGTTTGAGTTGACAACCCCTCCATAGTGGTACGGTCAGAAGGTTCATTGGAGACTGTAGAAAGTTCTGGATTACTTCTGTAGGTAAGAATACGTTCCTTTATAAAGACACAAGAAAGATGGTACACCAGTGCCCAGAACACTAGTGCAGCTGTCATGTATCGAACATACTTCAGTCACAATCAACACTACCCCACGGCTCTATCAGCAGATTCCAGAGTGATGGAGCATAACAACTTTTAAGACACAACCCCAACACATCCCTTACCCTACGCCCCATTCGTCCCACAATAAATTATCCCAGCAGAACACATGGCTCCAACAGAAGGGACATCGCACTAGGATGAACTACAACACCAGTATGAACACAGATTCAACCAGTCACATATTACTTCAAGCCACATAGTCCTTTGCATAGAACTAAACTAACTCTTGTAGCCCTCTTCCCAGCAAATTGCTCATTTTCCACCTCCTCAGTCCATTCCACATACACCTCTCCTCACCACATGTGGGACCATTAAAAGTCTGCTTTTGCTCTGCACGAGGCTATCATCCAGAACCTCAACATCTTTCTTCTCCAACCTTGACAAGTCTCCTAGGGGTATACAACTGAGTCATTCTTGTTTTCTTCACCATCTCCACATCTCCTACATTCACCTTCACAACACCACTTCTCTTAGTACTTTCCTCGCGAACTCAGCCTCATATTGCTCACTTCTTCCACTGTGTTCTCATCTACCCCTTTCCTTCCATTGCTTCTTTATTCAATAGAGTACTGGTAACTCTTGCCCTCAAAAGCACAGACGGGGATACATCTATACTCACACAGAGTGTGGTGCTCACCACCAAAAGTATTTTTTCTAATTAGTCCTGCAAATCAATTCCAAAGGCAGATGAACTTTGAACATTTTATGAAAGAGCTTGACTAGCCCATTACTACAGAGATGGTAAAATGAAGCTCTCACATGCTTAATGCCTATTGACTTTTAAGAACAAATGCTGTTCCCTCAGAAACAAGTATGGGACCATTGTCCTTTACTAATTCCTCAGGAATTCCTTCCTGATAGAACATGTCCCTTATTAATTCAAAGGCTGCTTTGATTCTTACATAATTAATGAACCTCACCATGGGCCATTTAGAATTGTAACCCACCATGACATTAGCTACTTGGGTGTCCCACTAAACACATGTCATAATAACAGGCCATATCCATTGCTAACTAACCTCAAATCTATTTTGGCGTCACTGCTGGTTTAAAGGGAATGGTATATGTCATCTATTACTTGCATCATTTGCAGTGTGCTCTCTACTGAGATGCTGCACACTCCTATCCAAATCTGCCCACCAGTAATTGGCACAAATGCGTCTTTTCATAGAACGCAGATAAATATGCCCATCACGAGCAAATTCCACCACGTTTTCTCACATTCTCAAGTGCAACCAGTAAATCAAATTCATGTACAATGCCACCCTCCTTCGTTTATTTATTAGCTAAATTATAACAAACTCCATCTTCCTCCTTAATGTTACTTCATTTAGGGATAACTTAGACAACCCTTCACCTTCCCTTTTGCTCAATAGCCACTCCTCCTGTGTTAATGTTTCATTCTACACTGCACCTAAAAGGCTTACAACCACTTGGTCTCCCTGTTCCTACTCTTCAAACAACTACACCCTCCTTGGATTGTTCTAACTCCAATGGCGGACAAAAGAAGGAAACTGCAGTGACTCCAGGACCATATTGCATCATGTGATGATACTCTTGTAACCTCTAATTCCACTTTGCTGGCCTGGGCATTATCTTTGGAGCTCCCTTGGCAATGAACAGTTTTACCACCCATTTGTGGTCAGTCCTTTGGATGAACTCACTTCCAATAAAGATGCTCGGAAGTAATGTACACCACACCAACACACCAAAGCTTCAATTTCTATGACAGATTAGTGTCTTCTGCTCCACTGAGTGCTCTAAACACCACGGGGCAGATTTACAAGCCCCATGCGCTGCCGGTGCATCGTGTTGCGTGACGCACCGGTGGCGCAGCCTGCTAAGGGATATTTACAAGCACAGGTAAAGTCACCCTGCTTGACTTAACCTGTGCTTGTAAATTTCACCCCTGTTCACGCAACACTTTGCATGTTAGGGGTGGTACATGGGTGTTGCTGTGGGTGTTCCCACACAACACCCATGTCCAATGAGGCATTTCCAGATTTACGAGAAATCGTAAATCTGGAAATGCGTCAGTCATAGGGGTGGGGTAGCCAAGCAAAACGAGGAGAAATGTTTTCATTTCTCCTCGTTTTTTCCTCTTTCAAAGCGTGCTGCGTTCTACAGCACGCATTGAAAGAGGAAAATGCCTGTAGTGATTGCTTTTGTGCAGGAAAGGGCCCCTTCCTTGACAAAAGCAATCTCCTCATGGCGCAAGCATCATTGCACCATGGTGCAAGGGTGCCTGCGCAGGCGCATGGCAGCTGTTTCTGCGCCAGCGCAGGGGAGAGCACAGGAATGAAACATATCATTGTAGATATGTCGAATACCTGTGATCTGAAAGCGCCGCAGAGTGGCGCAGCCCAAGGGCTTGCCATGCCGCGCTGCGGCACTTTCTTCTAGATCTGTCCCAACATCCTTATGCCTTGTGACCTTCTCGTTCCTGCATTAATACTGCATCTAAGCTGCACCCACTTTAATCAGTAACCAGAATACAGTCATAATGGGAATTAAATGCCTACAAGGAAGGCGCCACGCTCCTTCACCTGCATGAATGCCTATTTATACACTTCAATCCACACAAAAAAGTTCTTTTTTTAATTAAGAAGTCCATGCACACATTTTGCGTAGAACTCCGTAAAGCCTAGGAACGATCTCACATGTTCCTTGTTTTGCAGTTCCAGTGCATCCTTATAGCTTTCACCAATCTCTTTTTAGGCTCAATGACTTTTCACGAAATGTGGTCCTCCAGATATTTAACCATCTCTAGCAATCTTACATTTGTCTTTTTTTAGTGTCCTATTACTTTGCTTAAACTGTCTAACATCTGAGTTAAAATCATATTATGTTCCCCCTTACCTGCATTAAAAACCATATCATCATCTTGGAAAATGTTCCAGCACACCGCTCTAAAAAGGTCATGCATTGCCCTCTGGAAGACAAAAAATGACATCCTTTTGAACCTATCTGCCTCCTTGGGAGTTACAAAAGATGCAAGATGTTTTGTTGCTTCATGGAGTTCAGCTTGGTGGTAATGAGGGCATGTCCTAGGTTTGGGAAACAACTGCCCATTATATTAATGCCAACATTTCTGAAAAATTAGAGAATGTGTGGTGATCCACACAAATGTTCGCTATATCATTGTGCATGTTGACACACACCGTTAGCGCATGATTGGGTTTACAGCCAATAGCATGGGCTCCAGCCACTTGGCCCTCTTCTCAATGATGTCCTGATGAAATTCATTTGCCAATTTATTTTTCAATTCATTTCGACATATTTCACCCAGGATTTTCTTTCCTTCTAAGAATAGTTCTATAGCAAAATCAATTAAGTTTCCTAAAACTATTGTTAAAATCATTAGGCTCTTCCTCATACAGTTTCTCCAACGAACTCACACACAAAACTTAATCAGGGTGATTTGGGTTCAAAATAATGTTAAGCTTGTTCTGCTCCTCTTAACCTAGCAGACATGACAATTCCTAGACCACACACAATTCACCCCGTTCAATTGCCCTTGAAATTGAGACCATACCAAATTCACCCATTACTTCTATGGATTTCCCACCATATGCAATTATTTTCTCCCAGACCTCCCGATCTTAAAATAGGCAACCTGTTTAGATTGTCTTACCCAGCAAGGGTTTGTGGGAAAGGAGTCCACCCTTGCCTTTACTTCATCATCTGTCACAGCCAGCAAGCCAATGGGGAGCATCATCTTCCTTTCCTTGAATGGTAAGGGCAAAGTTCTCTTCCAACTCGTTCTCTGCAATAGGGAGTTCCTTTCTGTTGCACCTATAAAATGCAAGACTTCATGCAGGACAACTCCTAGCATTGCCTATCTGATTTCTGCTTTCGCATCAGAACCCGCATCCACCATTGTTCTACCCACCTTTTATTTGACTCAGTATAAGCTCATTGCTTTTCTCTGCACATTTACCCACACTGCCAGTGCACACCACTTATGCACCTTCACTCTTGCAAGGTATTGTCATCTCCTTCAAGTACAATACAGCATGTTCTATACTGTGTAATATCTCGCTTGCTCCAACCCCAGTTCTTAAGTGGATATCTGATGCACTTTTTTTTGTCAGCAACCTTTTCCACAAGTTGATCCTTGATTGGTTAATCATTAAACTCTTGCTAACTGCATGTAGCAGACAATGACTGTAGTTCGCCCACATACACATTTACAGGCTGTCCAGATACTTGTACCCTTCAGAAAAATGATGGGGCATATTTACAAGAAAAGTGGCGGAGGGCTAAATTAGCCTTCTTGGCTTAATGCAGCGCTCCGCCACTTTTGGAATGCCGGACTGCACCGTATTTAAATATGTATTTATATACAATACAGTGCAGCGCTTCGTTTCCCCCTGTGCTGGCACTAATTACAGCTGCCTAGTACCAACACAAGCACTCTTGCACCACAGTGCAAGGGTGCCTGAACTGTGGGAATGATTGTTTATGTGCAGGAAGGAGTCTATTCCTGCACATAAACAATGTTAAATGTCCATTTGTACCTTCTATGTGTGCTGCATTGTGCAACACACTTAGAAGTTGCAACTCGCCATTTTCCAAATGATTATTTATGTGCAGGAAGGGGACTCTTCCTGCACATAAACAATCATGCATGGCGTTTTGCTGTTTTTTATGGGTGTTGCACAATGCAGCACACATAGAAAGAGCAAAAACAAGGAGAAATGACTAATTTCTCCTCGTTGTACCATGTTAAGACTAGGTTTTTTTTGGTCTTAATTTTAGCGGTGCCCACTATTTATGCCACCTTTGTAAATGTGGGCCAGCATCAAATTCAATGGGTGTTGCAGCGGAACGCCCAACACAACACTCATTGCCCACCCCTTTCACACTAAGTATAGCGTGAAAGGGTGCCTTATTTACAAGGCGGTATTAAGTCACATTAAGTGGCTTAACACTGCCTTGTAAATAAGGCAAAGCCCCTATCGCCACAGGGACATCTAAAAAAGTGACCTTCTTTTGGTGATAGGGGCTTGTTTTAAATATGCCGCTATGTCTCTCCAATACTACATTCTTTTACAGATTAAGCTTTATGACAAACACTTTCATAACACTTGCGTACTCATCAATCACACACCCCTTCACCCATTTTTATAGTCACTTCTTCTTTGGTAAATGTTTTAGCATCACACTTTTCACTCCAGACCTAAGCGGTGTTTCAACAATACTAGTTTCTTTTCGGAAATAAACATGTCTCCTTCAATTGTATCCAAAATAAGCCTCAATTCCTCTCTTCCGCCTAGTCCAATTCAGGAGAGGTATTCCTGGTACAGCCAGGAAATGGCGCTGGTGGTACACTCTGCAATCTGGATTGAGTCCTCAGTGTCATAGAGTAAATTCCAGTAGTCAAGTTCAAAGAATCTGTAGATATCCATCCCTCAAAGACGTACCACATGCAGAAATACCAATAATCTCCTAGTCTGACAGCAATGTGATAACATATAATTAAGGGGAATTCTTTTACAAACTACTGTCAGTCCTGTAGCACAAATATTGATGCACATTGAACATATTGTTAATATAATTTACTTCAGTGAGAACACCAATGTCAAAACAGATTCAGATTACCCCGAAAAATATAACGCATGTGTTTTTACGATCAGTAAATATACAAAACAGCAATCCATGCCAACAAATACACTTTTCTATTACTTTGCACATGTCCAGTGCACCTGGGCATGTTGCATTCATGGCGCATAGATAAACATATTTTTTAAAAGGCCACTGCGCACCAGCTCACAATGTGTAACTGTCCACATCAATAGTATCCGCACTTGCTTCTGAAAAAATATGGGGGCATATTAGCAAGGGCATTATCGCCACTTTAGCGGCACTTTTTGCTGAAAAAGCGGCGTTTTTTGTTATCGCCCAATTAGCAAGCTGTCGCTAACAGCAGTTAGCGACAGCTTCCAGGTGATAGCGATCAGTTTGGGGCCTGCTTTGCATGTCAGCGACATTTATTGCTAATGACATGCAAAGTGGGCATACCCAAACTGGTAGCGACTGAAAGCAGTCACTAACACAGCTATCGCCTATTAGCAATACCCGCGACGCGATAAAAAAACGCGTGCTAACTGCGATTAGCGCCAGGATATCACACCTGGGAAAAACCTGACTTAGCCATAGAATCCACCTCCCATTGACTACTATGACTAAGTCCCCACCTGCCTATTAACGAGATTTTCCTTAGCGATAGGATTTTTATTGCTGGAAATCTCACATTATAGATAGGATTCCCCGCTATCGCTGGATTTTTTATCGCTGTGGAGATAAACGTTGGTAATACTGTGTTATCTCCATGATAAAATCGAGCAATAGGAGGCGATAAAAAAAATCGCGCTAAGCGTAGTTTGCAATAATTTTCGCAAGTTGTTGCTAATATGGTCCATGGAGTCATAGTCCGCATTCAGCCAGCAGACAGCAATTAGATAGGGGTTTGTGTTTTCTTTCCTTAATAGTTCCATGTTCATCATTGACGAAATGATAAACGTTAGGTCCTCATCAGGACACTAGCTAAAACATTAGGAGATGCCAAAAGATGAGCTGTATTTAACCCATGATTATGTCGTCTCCAGACACATTGCTGCAGGCATCAGAATTAGCTGCACTGCAAGGCAATGTTGGGTAGCCTGTTTGTTAGAAATGGGTTCTCTAGTTCGAGGTCAGTATGTATGTCCAAGTAGGGACACTCACTGTAATTAAGGTAAGGGGATCACACAGCTAAGATCACCCCTGCTCACCCCCTTGGTAGCTTGGCATGAGAAGTCAGGCTTTCAAGAGTATCTTGGCATGAGCAGTCAGGCGTATCTCAGAGGCAATGTGTAAACCCTTTGTACATACACACACAGTAGCACAGTGAACACACTGCAAAATTAGTCCACACCAGTTTAGACAAATAGCCAATATTTATCTAAATAAAACAAGACCAAAATGACAAAAATCCAACATACACACTAGTAAAAATATCACTTTTAAAAGGTTAAATCAGTTCAGTCCATAGAAATCTATGAATGCGTCACTTTTAGCACAAAGTACCTGGGATGTGTCAAAATTCATAGACGAAAGCAGGTGCATGGGAGGTGAGGCGCCGTAAAAGCAAAGCGATGCATCGGTTCCTTTCTTCCAGGGGAGGTGATGCAGTGGTTCCTTACTGCTACGCAGGGGAGGTGATGCGTCGGTTCCTTACTGCTATGCAGGGGAGGTGATGCGTCGGTTGCTTACTGTCAGGGGAGGTGATGCACTATTGATCTAATCATGTATGGAATAGGAGGAGATGAACTTGCCTGGACTTCTCACCTTCTGAACCTTACAGTAGGGTTTAAAGCCCTTCTTTGTCTTTATAAAATTGGAATGAATGATAATGATTGTTGCAGGGCTTTGGTAGAGAAAGCATTAGTTGTAGGTGGGGCAAATATAGAAAAGAGCCACTGTAAAGGTGGTGTACAATCCTTGTTCTATCGGTTGAGCAAGGAAATTCATCAAGACATGTATTAGTCCATAACTCTCAGCTGGGGGGTCCGGTATAGAAATTCTCCCTTTTGCACATTGTCCCAGATATTTAATCATTTTCTGGACCCTATTTGTGCTAGCATTATGCCTCTGGTCACTTTGCCACTGCTAAACAGTTGTAAAGAACCCATGCTTCCCCTTTAAAACATGTACTGTACATTGGAACTCTCTTTGTGTCCAAGTTAACTTCCCAATGAGTACATGGTAATGGTACCTAAAGTGCACCTATAGCATGGACGGTTAAAGTTCATATATGGGCTGCAGTTTATATTTAAGCCACCCATATATGTGGCAGAAATATATTTCCTCCAGGAGGACCACGGTGCTTTCCCAAGGCTCCAGTTTAAATGGACTCCAGTGACACCTGACAGAAATAAATCAGCTTTATAACACCTATGAAAAGTCTATTTTTATATATTAAGAAAGCGTGACTCATAAGCCTACATCGCAGGGTAGTATTATATATTAAAAGTGGACACACAAAATATTGGGCTTAGTGTGACCTTGCAGAGAAAAAAAAACTAAAAGCTACTTTACTGTGTAGGCCTGCCTAGACATTTCCCTAATATGTCTAAGGGGGGTTAAACTATTTTATTCAACTCTGATTAGAAAAGAACTAGAAACATGCTTCAATGTTATTTCATGCTTAGTTTTAAAAAACCTGACTTAATGGTGAAATTATATTGTTGATAACTTAAGCAGAAAAGTAAATGTACTTTAGGCTGCTGAGCCAAAACTCATGCCCAGGCCCTAGGCCCAGGCCCAGGCCCAGGCCCAGGAAAGGCCAATGGGTGCTAACTGCTGACAACTTAGCAGCAATTCGCTATCTGGGAGTGCACAGGAGCAGTAGGCAGAACAACGGGCAGTTTTAGCACTACCTCTTTTGACTGACAATGTCTGGGAGGACTTCTCCAATTAATCTTCAGGACCCTCCCAGATAACTAGTTTCAAATCATAATAGGAGGGAAAACAATTCTGCCACCTATCCCACCTCCAGACCATGAATATACATCTTCGAGTGGGAGAGTTAATGACCCTGGCTCAGAGAGCAATAGCCTGCCTCTGAACCCAAGAAAGGCCAAAGTTGTTAACTGCTGACCACTTAGCAAAGATGTGCTAATTAGGAATGGACAGGAACAGTTGGCAGAACATAGGGCAGCTTTAGCACTACCTCTTTTGGCTTGGAGATGCCTGGGAGAGATTTTCCTATTTAGCCCCAGGACTCTGCTAAACAGTCAGGCTCCAACCCAAGTAGGAGGGAAAATACTCTTGATACTGCCAGGTAGGGAAGTAGCCAAGAAGGTGAAGTCAGGCCGGCCTCGAGGCAGCTGGATCCTGCCATGTTGAAACAGGGCTTGCCGGGTATTTTGTTTTACAGTAGGATAA
This sequence comes from Lissotriton helveticus, assembly GCF_964261635.1. NCBI lineage: Eukaryota > Metazoa > Chordata > Amphibia > Caudata > Salamandridae > Lissotriton > Lissotriton helveticus. The sequence goes on from NC_136057.1 coordinate 441,372,460, forward strand.
AGAGAAAGTGATGTAAAAGGTGGTGGGGGACTGTGAGACAATAGAATTGGGAAATAGATTTCTCTTATCACTGGCAAGTGCACAGGATAACTTTGACACCTCAATCACCACATCCTAAGAACATTCCTGGACCAGGGAAGACTCCTTCCAAAGAAGATGATGCTGGAAGAAGATCCCCAGCTTCTGACTTTTGACTCTGACTTCTGATGGAAGAAGAGGACTCACACAAGGACTCGAGCTCCTCAATCCTGCTGGCACCTACAGGCTGGAACTGCTCTTCAAGGGTCAAGTGTTTGGGCTCCGTTTACCTTCTTCAAGGACACAAAAAAACAGATGGATGCTTGATGCCAAAAGGGCCCACCTGACAAACGGAGATACTGATTGCACTGTGACAGATGGGACACAGACTGAATTGTTATGATTTAATTGTAGACTGGAAGGAGCTCCATCATTCCTCTTGATGAGGTGTATCATGTGTAATGTTTTCACTTAACACGTCATGTGTGAAATAGTGATTGAATTGTATTTCCTGATTGACAGATGGTACAAAAGTCAGAGCTGATGTCTTGTCAAAAAACTAATGGGTCTGGAATCTAAATATAATGTATTTTTTGATACATCAAAATTCCTTAACATATTTATAATTTGGCATATTACTCTCAGCCAGGCCTTAGTGGGATATATCTTTTCAGCTTTTTCGCTGTGTGGGATAATTAATCCGCTGCACCAGTGGACAGATCAAAGGCTCCAGGAAACAAGAGGGAAAAAAGCTTCTTCTGCTAAAGGAAGAGGACAGGAATGTAATCTTCAGAGCTACCTTCCGACACTTGTAAATCTAAGTGTGGGATACTTCCAAAGCTCAACATTGGAAGATCACAGATGTATGCAACTGCTTCACAGCAATGGGTCTTTTTGAAGTGCTTGGGGGAAGAGGCAGGTATAGGTATGTGGAGATTGACACATAGGAAGATGTACCTCAGTTTTGGAGAGAGTTGTCATCTTTAATCCTTCCTAGAATGACTCATGGGGTGAAGCAGGCAGTGAACAGGTTCCTGCTAGTGACTCCAAGGGGTGGATGTGGCACAATGATGTTGGGTGGATACTCCACCAATCACATTAAACTCTACTTCACTATTTACGTCTCTTCAGAGGCGCAAACAGCTGAAAAAACATGCAAGGGCATGAAAGCAGCGACATCACTGCGATTTGATCTGGGACTCGTTTGTTGTTCTCTGGACTTAAAGGACTTTCTCCAAGGCTAGTCACCCAAATCCTTATGTTTGCTTTCTCTAACAATTATTTGGATATTTGAATAAATTAACAGAACTGAGATTAGTGTCTCAAGTTTTTAGGTCGAGCCTAGAGCATGCGCTGCTTGTAAGGCTTTTAGTAAGGGGCTTCAGAAAGCTCACCACATGCTCGACACGCTCATGCGTGTGTTTTTGCTTTTCTCACAGGCTCATGTGCTGCTTGCAAGACTTTTAGTAAGGGGCTTCAGAAAGCTCACCACATGCTTGACACGCTCATGCGTGTGTTTTTGCTTTTCTAACAGGCTATTGGACTTTGCGTGCGTCTTCCTAAGAAAGACGTGAAAAACCGACACTGGGTGTGGGCTCCCCACAGTAAGGCCAAGCCTCAATATTACTAAACAACTACACAAAAAGCCAATACTGCAACAGCTACAGGGACAGTTTTGTCAGAATAAATTACATTTATTTTTTATCAGAATTTATAATTATTCTTTGGTTTAAGATTCACCATGAGATTCAGGACAATTTATAATACGGACAATACAAAATACAGTTTTCATAAAAATGACATTTTACATAAATAATACAAATTAGTGAAAAGACAACATTCATACGTGATTTTTTTTAAATTTTTTTATTTAAACAGTTTTTATTGCAATAGGTATGGTATACACAGCTGGTGATTGCCTACAACCCTGGGGCCGGCAGCGTATAGTAGCCACTGAAACACAGAATCGGACACAGCCCGCATGCCGACATCCCGGAGGCTCGGCGGCAAGTACAGGTCAAGACGTGATGATAAGACCAGGGATGCGATCGTAAGGCAGTATAATCAACTGTTCAGTATTTTCTATTATAAAAGCAACAACAACCACAGAAGTGAAACATGAATATAAAATAAAAATGAAATGGAAAAAAAAAAAAAAAAAAAAAAGCAGAGTCAAATAATAGTCACACTTGTAGTATCAAATAGGAAGGGACATCACAGTAAGGACGCAGCAATAATTAATGTCGAATCCTTCCCACCGGTCCAGCACGTGACATAGCCAGTTCAGCAGACGGAGAATCACACAGTTCGCCTCTGTATACATTCCAGTGCCCCCACTTCCTGTCCCACACCTTAGGGCAACCCCGTATCTTGTAGACAGTCTTCTCCGCTATCATGCATCGATCCATCTCAGCCACCCATCCCACCACTAAGGGTCTATCTCGGGAACCCCACTTCATTGCAATGGAGCGTTTGGCTAGTAGAAAACCCAGAGTCGCCCATTGCAGTTCTTGAACATTAAGGTCGTTGGCACCCCAGACAGAGAGGACACATGGTCTCGGCAGCGGTGGCAATGGTTTACCCAAAGAGTCGCTCATTTTCGTGAGAACGCGGCCCCAGAACTCCTGTATTCTTGGACAGTCCCACAGTATGTGAAAGAAGGTGCCAGGTAAGTTACAGCCTCGCAGGCACAAGGGGTCAGGGCGCCGTCCAATTTTTGCCAAAGTAAGCATTCATACGTGATTGATCAATATTCACATTCGAATATAACTCTTTCACACATACCAGGCATACACAGAACAATATTTACAATCTAGAATGTCACAAATTAAATTTATACAACAAAAACACCAAAGACACTCTTTCAAGTGCAATTGAAACGATTAATGGAATCGTGGCAAGCTATTTCAAGAATAGCGGTCTTAAGGTGAAGAAAAACGGTCTACGCGTTTCGAACCCTTTATGAATTAGGGGGTTCTCATCAGGACCTCATGTTCGACCTCTTACCTTAGGTATGAGTGCACACTAATGTGAGACAAGCCGGGCGATGACACTCTATAAAATAAATAGATAGGTGCGTCTAGTCACTTAACCACTGTGCAAACTCGATCGATTCAAAAAATGTCTCTCAACATCACCCATCGGGTCGACAGGACATAAACTTACATGATTGGTGTCAATGTCGTGTTTTCTGGGTCTGAAAGGAAGAGGGATGGTCTAGCTGTATAGCTGTTGCAGTATTGGCTTTTTGTGTAGTTGTTTCCTAAGAAAGACAGCATGCAATTGGGCAAAGGCATGTACCGCCTTTGCTCCGCCCACGGCTTATTGCTTGCGGTTACTCGCCCTGGCGACATCTGCTTTGAATTATCGTGCCCAGACATGAGCACGATAATTGACAACAGATCGCTCGCTGTGGACGGGGCCGTGCGCACCATTTGCGAGCTTGTTCTCTCTTCTCCCAGAGGTCTTGAGATTTTACATGCATTTTCACTTCCTATTTGTGCTAGCTGAGAGTCCAGTGTTTTTTTAATGAACGCTCAAGAGGGCTTAAAAAGAACAAACTACATCATTACTTCCCTTGTTGCAAACAAGAATTGCAAATGCCCTCTCCTCCATCCACTCATAAACAGTGTAGGGCCCCTTTTGGTCATTTCACCTGCTCCGTCTCACACCTATCCTGCCTCCGGTTGGGTACACGCGCGATGTCATCACTGGGCCTCGGGATTTTCAGTACTGTAACAATGAAGGGACAACATGTCATCTTTGCACGACACCGCCTGTTCTAATCGAACAAGGGATGTAAATATCATTGCTGCGTAGTAGGAGTCCGATTAGGCACATCAGGGGTCAAGAACGCCTTTGCTGTTGGGTACGTGGTCCATTTGATGATTGGAGAAGGGTATTATCATTGGGAAAGGTTGTGCAATTAACCAATGGCGGAATGTAATGATAGTGCTTGTGCTGCGTTACGACCCTGAGGCATCCGGGCGGTGAAGTACAAAAGAATTTAAGAAGGCAATGAAAACAGGATTATTTTAATCCGTTCCTATAGAAAGAGCATAGTTTCTGTACGTCACACGTGCCCTCTCTATTTGTCAGGTTCGTTGATGCTTGGGGAATGGGGGCAGAGAATGATGTCATAACCTTGTATTGGGAAAGAAACCTATTGAGTATGAGAAAGAATTAGGTGGTAGTTTTCAGTTGTGAGACAACAGTTCGGAAGAGGTATGTCGGATCCTCTCCTCTCAAGGGAGCCCTCTACCCTTTATTTCCTGGGCTATAAAATAACGAAATATACTGTTAGACGTGATACATATAACTGCAAGAAAAGCATTAAGATTTCAAAGAAAGGTAACATTACAGTGGTGTAGAGTACAGCACATAAAACGAACTAGTCTAAAAAGTTCTGAAGCTACTGATATAATGTACACAAATTGCAGGAAATAAATACTTCATAGGTATGAAATTCTTGTAAAATGTGAGTTTTAATAAACTGCCCAAAAGATGTTAACAATGGTATACGTTTATGGTACCATAGCTAACAAATAGACCTGTTTTGCTGTGACCTTTGAAAATGTGCTTTTAATTAGGAAGGTGCGCAGTGCAAATATTTTTGTAGCCGCTCTTATATATTTATTGCCAAAAAATGCTCGAAGGTCACAGTATTTTACCTGAAAATCTGGATTTTTTTTAAATCTGCGGTTTTTGGAAAATATTTGTAGAAACAACTTGTCAGCTGATAAGAACAAGCATTTGCATAGCCAATAGGTCTCGCCTTTGGTAACTTATAAGTGTTTAGCCATGCAACACTTGATGTTGTTGCACCAAGGATATTGTGCTGGTTAACTAAACTTATAAAGTCCCAAAGGCGAGACTTATTGGCTATGCCAATGCTTGTTTCTTTAATGTTTGGCTAAATATATGATGCCAGGATTGCTCCCCATTAAATGTATTGAGTCTGGGCATCAACAGTAATCATTTCAGTCACTTGCAACTTAAGGTTGGCCTCTGAGTGTTTATAATCTTTAAACGTGAGATCAGAGGAGCACTGGGTACACGCAGCCGATTCTACTTGAATGCTGGCCAATTCTGCTTTTGAATTTCGACAGGTTTGGCTGATATAAATAAGGTCACAGGGGCACCAGATGTTGTAAATTACAGTCTATTAATTTCAGCTGGGGAAATGATTAAGAGTGATGAGAATGCTGGAATGTTTAAAATCCTTGGTTTTGATGGCAAGGGCTCAAACACTGCAATTGCCACATTTGCATTTGCCTGCCGTCGGGTCAGGCCCAATTGTCAAATAAGAGGAGTTATGCAGTGATGGACAGTAATTGGCCATGTGTTTTGTGAGTCTTCAAGGCCACCAGGCATGAAAGGCAGTGTCTTCAACTGCCAAATGAACACCATGACTTTCTGGAAAGCATCACGGATAAGCTTTTTACCATGTCGCTGCCAAGATGTTCGATTGATTATAGAACTTTAATCAATATTCTTAATCTAAAATGGACTTGAGTCTTTTCCTGTTATTTCAGTTCCTATTTAATAATACATAAGGGAGACTATCACGAGAATAAGATGCTTCTCAAGGCATTCATTCCCTTATTCATCCAGCACATTTTTCAATCCATTGCTTGGTTTATTTCTCCTTCCTAATGTTAGGGCATGTTTGGTATCTGCTGATTTCACCAATGAAAAAGTTCAACTTCAATAAAGAAGTATAAGGTTATCAAGGAGATTTTCTTCCCTTTTGTGGGTTTTTACTTCTCACTAGGAGGGTGGGACTTTGGCTCCTGAGAGGAGTCGCCCTTTCATTGGGAGATTTGGAAGGTGATTCAGTAGACCTGCTCAGCACTCAGTCCTTAACAGATTGCAACACCACACACTCATTAGGCGTCAAAATGTTATGGATCCTTCATTGGATGTAGCCCAAGAGTTACAACTGTTGTGCCTTGAGAATTCAGCTGAGATAGACTTTGCTAAAGTATACAAAAAGTGATGGATGGAATGCTTTAATTAATCTCAACTACTGGTAATTACCCGGGGTTGCATCCCAGTCAATCGTTAGTTTGCACATCACGCCACCTCAGTTTTGACCCAGCTAAATGCAAAACAGTCTTGACCCTCCTCAACAGGAACAGTCCAACCCAAACTGCCAATCCAGGTCTGCCTTGAACCGGAACACAAGCAACCCAGGAGCCATTTCACCCTTGTCATGGGCTCATCAGTCGGGTATTGCTTGGTTTCAGGGACACAGTTGATGCCCTAAGTATGACGGATATTCCCAGACGTGGGCCCCGTGTTCACTGTGCCACTGGAATCAAGTTATACCTGGCTGATGAGCCCTTATCAGGGCAAAATGGGTCCTAGGTTGCTTATATTCTGGTTCAAGTAGGACCAGACTTGTCAGTTCGGGCAAGACTGTTCAACCTGGAACAGGATCAAGACTGAATTGCACATGGCATGGTCCAAACTGGAGTGGCATGGTGGGCGAAAAACAATGGATTGGGATGCGTGCCTGGGCGAATGCCAGTGGCTGAGATTAATTCAACCGATTAATTCAAGCATACCATCCATCACCTTGTTGTTTCAGACAGACATTTGTGTCATTGTCTACAGATATCCAGATAGTCCTTTCAAGTGCCCCACATTTTTCTGATGAGCAGTTAAGAGAAATGTTTGATTCTCATACTGTGAATTTTGCTTTTTGTCCTGTGCACTTTACCAAGATCTTATAAAAGTGAGTTTCCTAATTATTTGCCTTACTGGATCAGCATTGGCTTTGGTAAATCCATATGCAACCAACTTGGAACCTTCTTTACAATCTTATGATACCTTCTTAGTAGCTTATATGACTTGCTTCGACAATTAGTAGCTGGGTGTAAGATAAATTGATTTGATCACAACAATCTTCATTTTCTAAACTTACTGCTAAAGTGTTAATAATTGAATAAGGTTACAGAAGAGAAGAAAATTAAGAAGAAAGACAGTAGAAAGTTATTTGAATTCCTCTCTGGTCACTAGTCTCTTCCTCTAGTTTAATCAAAGTTTTAATTGGACCCATTGTTTCACGAACTGTGCACTCACCATTGTATGTCAGTGTCTTCCCTCTACTAGGCTTCTTTCTTCCCGGTGATGCAAAGGCATTGCACCTATGTGATTCCTGCGCAACTCCTGGTAGGCATGGGGACTAATTACAGTGCGTCTACTACTCACAGCGGATAGTCTAAATGCACATCCTCTGTGTATATGTTATCTTTTCCCTCTTGACTTGGCCCCTCCTATGATGAGTATCCTCTCTGGTATGGATGGAGGCTTGTTCTGCCCTTGCTTCAGATCAGAGGCCTGGTGCTGTCTGTACTTCAGTCTGCTGTTTCCGAATATGGTCCTGCATGTCACCACTTCTCTCTCCTATGCTGCATCTTCTATACCACCTTTGAGGTTTTACCATAGGATATGGGGACTCCTGAGGGGGAGAAAGATGGATTGGCCTCGACATTCAAATGTCAGAGCTCTAAGGTCATGACAGATTGCCAGCCCCAATAAATGGAGTTTGTGGTAATAGCACAAGGAGTATTCAAGGATTATGAGGACCTGGAAGTTACTCAACAGGAGCGCTCCTTTATACTTGAAAGATTAAATCATGTCATTAATCTTTCCAGTTCCCCCTTGAAAGTATGAACTGCTTCTATACACCAGTCAGTTCCAGCAATGTCCTCGAATACCGGAGGCTGTAACTCCATGTTGGGTCTTTGTCTCAAATCACCTTATGGTGCACCTGTTTAGGTGCTTGCTCCTCATTTCCAAACATTCATGGCTTCATGCAATCTGAATTTCCTGATGAAACCCCAACAGTTTGTCTCAAATCAAGCTGAGGTCACATTTATTCTATTGTAAAGATGACCTGATATGGGCTACTCCCTTAATTATAAATCATACTTCCTGGCTTTCCTACTATGTGACCTTTGTACCACAATTCAGGGCAATCTTTCGGAAGAAGAAGATGTAAACAGCCACTCATATTGTGCTACTCACCCTACTCATCCTCTGACAAGGGAATGAGGATTTGGTCTCATACATCAGTCTCTTCCAACAATCAGTTTCTGAAGCTTTGTGGATGGATGTGTCTACCACAGCATTTCCGGCCTTTGGTAAGGCCTTAAAAAGTGCTCTCTTTGGTAGTTAACAGACCTGCGACATCCACTGTGCTAATCAAACTCACCTCACAGATAGATAGATGCCCAGCAAAGCCAGCGATGACAGGAACAGAGGTGGATTCCACTGAAGCCTTCAGTTCCTGTCCAAAGCGAGAATGCTAAGGAAGAAGGAAGTTCTTCTGAAGAACCAATGGAGTTAAGAAAATAATAGATGAAGAAAGGTGTGTGCATTTCTTACGAAAAGCATGCTCATTTTGTCCGAGGCTGGTCCAACTTATATTTTTTAACATTCTGTTCATTGCATTTCAAAAATATTAATCATCCGTACCACTATACAAACTAGGGTCTGCGTCAATGCAGCCATAAATGCATTCCCATGCGAGATAAAGATCCTGCATTGTACTCAGTATATAACATATTACATTGTTGATTCCAGTGCACTCCGGATATGCCAGAGGTGCTTTCCAGCATAATGTTCCTTCTTTCTAAATCCTGCTAGTCAGACGAGAGCTGCCTCTGTAGGAACTGGCACAGTGACTCTCATATGTCTCTGGGTTTGGATGATATCGGCCGTTCCTCCGCATCTAACTCCAGGTTCTCTTTACAGTTATACCATGTCTCTGATCTAGTGTGCCGTTTTTGGCGTCTGTGTAGCTTCCCATGTTATAGCAACTCTACGTTTAGCCATGAGTAGAGCAATGCATATGAATTTTCCTAGGACCCCTCTTGCATGAGGAACATAGCATAAAAGACAAACCAGTGGTGTACACTGGATTTCCAACCCAGACATTTCCTGTAGATTCTGCACCACTTGTTCCCAATAACATGCCACCCTCCCACATTCCCATGCGAGATGCATGAAATCAGCATCCAACAGACCACATCGTTTACATTTACTAGTGTCTCTCAAACCATATCTGTGTAGCCAAAGGGGCGTGTGGTATGCCTCATGCAAATATTTGAAGTGAATTATGCGGAGGTTCCCATTAGGAGTGAGTTTACTGGTTAAACTGCACACCTGCTCCCATTCCGCTAATGTCATAGGGGGGTCAACACAGCCTCTTTCGTGTGGGAGTTGTAAGTATTAACTGTAAAGGTTGAAGAACCAGAGGTTCAGCCGGGTATGTATGATAGTGTGACTTGATAGCATGCCTTAGCCTATGTATAGCGAATCTGAAGAGCAGTGTGGGATTAACAACATATTGCAAGTCCCCAGGTGCGAGGAATGTACCACCTGGATAAAGATCCTGCATTGTACTCAGTCCCGCCTCCCCAAACAGACGCAAGGAGCCAGTTTCCTGTGCTACCGATAGCGCCATGTGATGTTCCAGCGGCATCGCTAGGGCATATATAGGCAGTTTGTCAGCGAGCTGTCCTATTGCTTGCCATGCTGCTATTGTAGTATCTATTGTGTTTATTTGTATTTTTGATGTGTTCCGTCACGTGTGAGTGATGATACTACGAAGAGGGACCGGAAAAGCATCACCGTCCTCAACCTCCTTGTGAGGTATGCAGTCATGCCTGTTAAACCAATAGTATGTATATTGTGCCTGGGCACTCAAGTAATATATGTATGGGTCCGGTGCACTCAATCCCCCTTGGTATAATCCACAGCAATGGTTGCCCATGCTACCCGAGCTTGTTTGCCTCCCCAGATCAACCGTATCAGTGATGTTCGCAATGTAGCGAAGAACCCCTGCATCAGCTTTATAGGCATGTTAGAGAAGAAATATAGAAAACAGGGCACTACCATCATTTTTTGAAGAGCAATGCGGTCCGCCAGGGATAGCGGCAGTGCTATCCATGTATCTATTTGGTGGTCAAGTGCCACACAGGCTTGCCATAGTTCTCCCGTACAACCACATCTGGGTCTCGATGAACCCAGACCCCCAAATATTTGACCGGGTCTGCTGACCATACTTTTGGATATTCCAGGGGCAGTGCAGGGTTAATAGCCATCAGGTGAATGATCATCGACTTATCCCAATTGATATTAAGGCCTGAGATTAGTCCAAATCTAATGTACTCTCTCAGCACCTGCGCCAGATACCGAGCGGGCTCACATATAAAGAGCACCATATAGTCGGCATAGAGTGAAATAACAACTGGGTGGTGATTCAAATTTAAAGCCTTCTCTCTGTGTCTTTGGCGTAGCAAACAACAGCGGCGATAGAGAGCAGCCCTGAGGGGTGCCTCGCTTGATAGGTAAGGACTCGGACGTTAGTCTACCCACACGGACTCTTGCCGATGGGTCGGTATACCGTATCCTTACCCACCCCAGGAAAATTAATGGGGAACCCATACGTTGCAGAATACGAAACATGTAGTACAATTCTACGAACGTTTTGGCCGCGCCTAACATGACCGCTGCAGCATGTAAATTGGGGTCGAGAACATGCATCATCTCAAAAATGGTGCGTAGGTTATGAGAGGTAGAGCTCTCCGGGATAAATCCTGATTAGTCCGGTAGAAACAAGCAAACATCAATGGTTGGAGTTTTGTGGCCAGAAACTTAGGAAGTATTTTTGCGTCAATATTAATCAGAGGCAAGGGCCAATAGGATTCACACACGTGAGGTGTTTTGTCTTTCTTCAGAAGGGTAATAATGAGTGCTTGTCTAGGAGACGGAGGTTAAAACGCCAGCCTCGTGTGCCTCAGCATACATCTCTAATAGAAATGGAGTGATGAGATCTGCATAGGTTTTATAAAATTCTGCAGTCAGACCGTCTAGTCCAGGCGCTTTTGCGTTAGGTAAGGCATGGATCGCAGCCTTTATACCCGCCTCATCTATGGGTTGACTCAAGTTCTCCCGGTGCCCATCCGACAACCACGCACAGGCAATGTCCTCCAGCTACTCCTCAACTGCGGAGTCTGGGCCTGCCCCACGAGAAGTATACATACTGTCATAGTAATCCCTGAACTGCTCCACTATGTCTAGTGGAGCGTAGTGTTCCCTTCCCTGAGAGTCCGTTATTTTATCTTTATGATGATGGTCTTCCTGTGTCCTGATTTTCTCAGCAAGGTTATGGCTCTGTCTGCCACCCTCTCCCTATTTCCTAGCTACATGACGGCGTGAAATATAGCGTATCTCTGATTCCACAGCCACGTCATACTTCTGTACTAATGTGTGGATATGTGATAGTGTGTCTGGGGTAAGGTTATCCATGTAGGCTCTGTCTAGGGTTTTTAGTGTGGTCTCTATTTTGGAGAGTTGTGTTCTGAGATCCTTCAGGATACCAGCTGAGGTGCCAATACAGACTCCCCGGATTGTCACCTTAAACGCCTCCCAAAGAGTGCTAGCGCTGTTCACAGTGCTCTTGTTCTCCAGGAAGTAATTTTCTATCGCTGTGCGGATTGCGTTATTATACAAAGGGTCAAGTAACGCCTCCGAGCGGAAACGCCACTTGAATGAACGATGTGTCGAAGTAGGGATATGCAGAGCTAGTTTCACTGGATTGTTGTCAGAGAGCGTACGTAGATAGTTGTCGACATCGGTCACCCACTCCGCTGCACTCTCACTAAGGAGCCAGTAATCTAGTCTAGACCAACTGTTATGCGCTGGTGTGGCGTGTGTTCCCTCTTTTGCCGTATTGTTGCGCAATTTCCAGACATTCACCAGTCCGTATTCCAACCTAGCTTGTTTGATACTGCGGGCGACTCCAGGTGTTCGGGTGCTTTGTGGGTTAGATTATCTAGAGCGGGATCCAGATAAGTATTAAGGTCCCCGCCCACACTATGGCTGTCTCAGGCCACTGTCGTAGTATGCCATACATTCGTTGAAACACTTCTGGCTCGTCTGCTATGGGACCGTACATGTTTACAAGGGCGATTAAGGAATTTCCTAATTTATCCTGAACCATTGTGCATCGGCCTTCATTATCAATGTGAGTCTTGTGTGGCATAAACGAGATGCCCTTTTTGATCAGTATGATAACCCCCAGGCATAAGATGAGTATGATGAAGCCAATCTGAACCCCGCCCATTTAAGAGCCTCTGATGTTCCAAGTATAATCCTCACCCATTGGCCCCTCTAGCGTGACAATTTACCTCTGAGTCAAACGATTGGCTATCATAGCCCTCATGATACACTAGACCAAAAACACAGCTCTCAGTCTTGGTGTTGATGCAATCACAATAAACATTCTTCTCTGTGCCCTTATGTTTACAGTGGCTGGCGTCAGATGCATGAAACCCCCCTTCCCACTACAATCTCCCAATTAGGTTGAGAATACAAGCCCCACCCCATCCCAATATCCACCCCAATTACTATGAAAACTACAAGCAACTAGGGGCTCACCCTCTGGGGGGGGGGGAGGAATGACAGCAAACACCTACGAACCGGTAGGGTGGCCAGGCTGCAATATCAATGGAACCTCCTAGCTCTACAAGCCCTGTAAAAGGAAGTGTGCAGGATAAAACCATCCATAACTAATAGAAATGAACACTAGTAACATTATACCAACAGCATGGCACCGCGGTTGAGTCCCGGGCTTTTCTTTAGTACCACCAGCTGTTATGTGTATATTTGCAGTTTCATGATTAAACAACAATAATGTGCATCAGTTTAGTCAAGTATTAATCAGCATCATTGCAAGATGGCAACGTCGTTGAGCTCTTTGAAGCAGCCTTAGCTGATTTACGAGGACAAATGTGTTTCGTGAATTTCAGAGCCGACTTCGAATCTGTAAAGAAATTAGCTTGACCTTCGTGGGTGATTTTCAATTTAGCAGGGTATAGCATAGCATAGGGGATAGAGGCAGACTGTAGAATCCTCTTTACCAGCATGAACTCTCTGCGTGTTGCCTGCACTGTTGGAGTATAGTTCGGGTAGAAGGACAAATCATTACCCTGATGAGTGATGGGACTCTTTACCCTTGCCTCTCGAAGAATAGTGTCCCTGTCGGCGTAGTTACGGAGGCACGCTATGATCGGGCGCGGTGGTGTGCCCGGTGCCGGTCGGGGTCTGAGAGTCCGGTGCGCCCTCTCAACGACCATGACCGGGAAAAACAGAGAGCCAAACAGTTCACGTAGCAGGTTATCTATGTAGGGCTCCATTTTCGAGATGGCTGTCAATTCCAGAAGTCCAACTATTCGAAGGTTATTCCATCTTGAGCGCGCCTCCAAGTCCTCGTTTTTCATCCTTATAACCTCCAGCACTTTCTCCATATGGAGTATCTGTGTCCTTGCTTCAGCATTGGAATCCTGAGTGTCAGACAAACTAATTTCCAGCACATATAGTCTGGTTTCATGCGTGTCCACCTTTTTCTTGACTGTGTCCTGACCGGAAGTAAGGGCGTCAATTTTACTATCGATAGTTTTAAGACCAGTGCGCATCTCTAGTAATATGGGCCTCATGTCCTCCTCCAAGTCGTCTGCGTTATCCAGTAGGCCTTGGGTGGCTCTCTCCTCCGTCAGCGTGTCCACAGTGCTTGTGTGGCGCTTGGTTTCAAAGAGGATCTTGGGCTGATTGGGGTCCGTTTTGCCCATGGTCGAACATCAGTAGCTGCAGAACAAGGCGCACTTCGTGGTACGTTGTGTCTCGTTGTGACAGTCAGCGCCGTATGTGATATGGCCAAGCCCACCTTATGTCGACGGGGGACCTGATCAGATACCAGTGCACCCAAGGCAGGGGGGAGTGTGCAATTCTCTTAGTCTCAGTAACAGATAGAGCAGCTCTAGTGAAATAGGCAAGTGCACAAAATGAGAGTCTTGAGACAAGCAAAAGGGAGCGACCGCAGTGCCGTACAACACCCCAGAGGTGTTCAGCGAACAGCCTCCTTCAATGATCAGCACGCCTGTGGCTTTAGAGTGTCAGCAGAGCGCCCCTGTGGCCACAGTCGCTGGTTCCGGCTTGTACCCCACCCCAGAGCAGGATCGATGTGTCACGCCAATGGCACAGGGAGAACTTGGCCGGCTCGCAATGCAGGGGAGGGGGAAACCCGGAAGGCACGCACAACGCCAAAGCAACCCCCCTGCGTTATGTGCTAAGGAGGAGCCAGGCAGCGCCCGCAGTCCTCGCTCTGTCGTGCACTCCACCGTGCATGTGGCTCAGCCAAGGACACACTCGGGGGGGGAGGCCTCCGCCCAGGCCAAACGGGACGCAGCGCTAGCCCCGGGCCCCGCATGGCAGGAGTGCCAGAGGAGGCCTATGGCCGTGCTGCTGCAGTCGGCCCAGCACCGATTATACCCAGGCCCCATCGCTCTTACCTCGCCTTCTCCGGGCTCTGGGGGGACATCTGCTGCAACAGCAGTCACCACCGTCTGCTGTGCACTCCCACACCGCCGCACTCAGTAGGTCGCGTCTTGGTAACATACCACAGGCCTCAAGAGATGCCAGATGCAGGGTCAGCATGTATGCTGGCAGTTGTGCGATCGGGCTCCGTCCACCACCGCCGCCCCCAGCCCGTTGCAATGCTGCTCCTCCAGCAAGCAGCACCACAGCTGCCGCTCGTCTGCTCGTTAGGCTCGACTCACTCAGATGCATTGCGAGTGCCAGCGGCCATTTTCTCTCTGTTCTCACCATGTACTATCCACACTCGTTCCGGTGTTTTAACACGGATTCTGGGCTCAAATACCGTGGTCGCCAGCTTCAGGGACTTCCAGCAGTCGGTGTGCTTGTTTTCCATGAGTTTCAAGGGAGATTCAGGATGGTATTTGCCGTATTTTGAGGCCTGACCTGTGGAGCTTCTTTAGCAGGCAGCCATCTCGCAGCGTGCCATAGCCCCGCCGCCAGACTGGTCCAACTTAGTGGGGAGATCAAAGACTCGACCATCCGCGGCCCACGCAGGTAAGCATGGCGAGGCCGGGTAGGGGGGATTTCGAAGGAGAATGACGAGGGAAAATTTATTATTTATTTAATGTATCCTTGTCATTGTCCATTGAAATCCCCCACCCCCCCCACTCGGCCCCACTGTTCTTATCTGCATGGCCAGCGGCTGGACTCGACTGCAGCTGGAAAACCCCAGTCTAGTACTACCAAATCAGAATAGACAGTCCCGACGTGGGAATATCTGAATAAATTAATAAAACATTTAATGGATACTCCAGTTAAAAAGTGTAGGTTTAATAAAAATTGGAGGAAAGCCCTCACCATCAACCTAGATGGCATGCTTCCTCATTGGGTTTGCTCCACATAATGATTCCCCTGAAGAAGGGCATCCAGGAATAAAAAAGACAAGAGATTTGATTGCACATCAATTTTGGTGGCTTCAGATGACAGCACTCCTGGTCCAACTTTCAGTTTAGCGGAAAAGGTGTGGTTGTCCATAGACTATCTGTGTTGTATGTCTCTTGGCCTAAGAGGGCACATTCCTGAAGTACTCCCACCCCCTACCTTCACAAGAACATTAAATCCGACTGGACAAATACGTTTCTCCATCGTTCTCTTTTCCATGTAGGGACCAGCAGGAGTCCAGCTTAGATCTACGCTGTTCAATATTTATGCAACCCCTCTGGCTGAGTTAGTCAAATTGTGTGGTCATTACTTCCTACGTGGACAACACACAACCAAGGCACCAGTTTTTATAGAAGTATGCACTCTGTTATTAACTGGATGTATGAGAACTGTCCTCACTTAAATTCAGGTAAAACAGAGGTCTTGCTCTTCAATGCCAATTCGTCATTCTGGACTCAGGACTGGAGGCCAAAAAAGCTTGGCCCCCTCCCCGTGCCAGTCAGAAAAGCCTGTAACCTGGGTGTTGTGATAAATGATAAAGTCCCTTACTGATCAAGCCAATGCAGTGTCTTCTAAAGTTTTCTACACTTTGAACATGATAAAAAAGCTTCTTCCTTTCATTCCGTCATATTTACAAAAATCTTTAGTAACCTCTGGCAATTTCCAGACTGGATTATTGTAATGCACTATATTTTAATGCTCATCAACAACAGATCCAAAACTACAAATGTTACAAAATACTGCTGCCCAACTTCTCCATAATATTCCAAAACAGAAATCGGTGTCCAAACATCTGAAAAAACTTCACTGGTTGCCGATCAGGCCCAGGATTAATTTCAAGGCGCTCTGTATCACCTACATAAACAAGGACCAGCATTTCTGAAAAATCGCTTTGACTGATACATCCCCAACAGGCATTTAAGATCTTCTACAGCAAAATCTGTCATTGTGCCTAAATATAAACATGTTTTGTGGGGAGGCCGCAGCTTTGTGCTGGGTGCCTCCACTAACGGGAACAAGCTCTGCCTCCACGTTAAATTATCCACGAATCTTCTATCATTCAGAAATGATCTTAAATATGGCTATTCCATTCTGTATCGTTATTAAATTCATGACAGGTCTCTTTTTACGCTCACAGTGGCTACCTCCAAGACACCTACGGGTATTCGTGTGCTCAACAAGTTCATTTAACATAACGTAACATTTTGGACTGCCAGTGCCATAAGTGACAGTGCAGTATTTTGTTGCCTGGAAGGGGTATGACGTCTTTGATAACTCTTGGGAGTCAGCCTCTTTTGGTTATGGTCCACAACTGATCTCTGAATTTCACAAAAAGTTCAAATCAAATCCCCAGAGAGCGGAGGATCATTTGGGGAGGGGGGTATTATCAGTCCACCTGATAGGTTACGGCATAGGAGACCATGAAAACAGGCTACATAGAAATGATGTAGAATGAGGTACCACTGTCAAAATGTTTCCTGCCAGTGTAGTGTAACTTTGCCTTAGGGCTCCATCAAACATGACAGAGCCGTATGGCAAAGTTATATATTTTTTATTTTCAAAAACAAAACCCCAAAGCAGGGTTTTGTTCTTGAAAATAAAAATAAAAATGCCCCCCTCACCTTGGGAGTTATCTTCCATGGCGAGGGGGTGTGTGCATTTTGCAGTTTTCACTGCCCCTTACATGAGGGTATCCTAGTGGTGACAGGCAGTGACAACTGACCTGTATGTCCTCCCATCTAAATTAAGTGGGCGGGCACAGAGGTCAATCTCTGGCAGCCCTTTCTTCCTCCGGCTGTTGGAGGGGTGTAACCATGGAGGAGACAGAGTAGTTTCCACCATGGGTGCAGCAAAGATCCGCCTGCATTTAAATTTAGGCGGGCGGCCCATTATGTTGGCAGAAAATTTAAACTTTCACTGTTGCAACAGAGGACCCTTTCCGCCAACATATAAATCGGGCACAAAATCACAAATTAATGCCATTCAATTGGTTTTTCAGTCTAAAATGCCGATACCGCGTCACCTCCTTAAATGCATTACATCCATTTGAAGTGAGAGACAGCGCTCAGTTTAAGACCTTGTGCTAAGTACCAGAGTAGCGCAAGAAACATATTCCCTGCTACACATGCACATTTGTTCAGACACTCAACAAGCCAAAGGTTAGAGGTCAACATCCCTGAACCAACTGGCCATCTGCTCAGTCAGGTTTAAAGATCTGACAGGTGTACCCTATACGTTCAAACCTGTAATCTCTGAAAAACGTTTCAATCGCATCCTAGTTTGAAGGGTGACTTAACCACATTTTGTAGGGGACAGCAGTTTCACCTCTTTCAGTCCATCTGACTCAATATCCTTACTCATCATCAGTCTTCTACAAGACCTCTACATGACTACATTACTTCTTGCTGTATAGCTCTTCTTTAGCTCCCAATGTGCCAGACTTATCTCCTGCACTGCATTGCACAGGAAGACATTCATTTTCCTGCAACAATAATGCAAAATTTACCAACCAAGACGGACTGTCGGGACACGGTTTTGCACTACTTACGATCATTTATACCTCTTGGAACTTGTGACACCGATGACTACAAGATTCTTCTGTCCAGAACTGGAAAATGGTTCAAGATTTCCGGAAGTATTAGAAATAGCATCAGTAGATCCCTCTCTGTCTAAACTCAAGAGGAACTTCTTGGTTCCTCAAAACCTTCCTCCTATGTACTAAATAGTGATGTCTCAAAGGATCCCCACTTCTGTTTAACTGGTAAATGCACCCCTTGTCACAGCTGCTAGCTCAGTAGAAGACCAAGTTCTAGACATGTCCTGATAGACAAAAATTCTTAGTTTCATTTTTCACTACTGCAATGCCTACCTCCCACATGGGATAACATTGGAATGACCATATTACATGTAATAAGCTGTAATTTCCTAATGGTAATAGGTAACCAGTTCATGGTTGGTGTCTTTAGAACTGTAATGAAAAATCCTCTCTTATGATAAAGTTGGATTTTAATTTACAGTTTTGACTTTTAGAAAGTTGTTATTTTCCTGCCTTGTGCATTTAATGCCCGTGGCCTGCCTTTGGGTAACATGACTTGGTGTAGTTGACAGATGGGCTTTTTGTATTCCTCATAGACAGCCACACAATAATAGGGTGCCTGGATGGGCCATCACTGGAAGGATGGGACGATGAAGCTGGGCACAGCCCTACTTACACTTGAAGCTTCTCCCACTTCAAAGGAAGGTACAGGTATAAATATTGGACCTCAGACACCAACTCTTCAGTACACTTCTGGACCTGTGGATACTCTACCAGGAAGAAGGACTGCTGTGCAGCCTGAAAGGACTGTTACTCTGCTGGACTGCTCTTCTAAAGAATCTCTGCCATGCTTCGCTGACCTGCTGCCCTCTTGCCTGGATGAGAAGGACTGTACCTGCATCTGATGAACACAGGACCCCAAAGTGACTCCAAGGTCTAGTCGGCTTGCCTCCTGATTAGAGCTGCACGGACATAATGCTCCAACAATCTTGTACCAGTATCTGGACACTCTGCCCTGCCAGATGGTGCCACCCTAGTCCTGGAGCCTTGGAAGTGGGCCTGAAAGTGCTATACCAGCCCATCTGTGTACCAAGTAGAACCAATGCATCTCCTCTGCTGCATGACCACAAGCGGAACATCGCCTCTACTGCGAGGGTTCCCTCAGCGCAAGGACTCCACATCGACCTCGCAGCCTGCATCAGAACCACTGCCTGTAGGAAGCTTTAATGACACACGCACTCGCATCGCAAATCTCTCATCGGCAATAGCCTTGATGACGATGCAGGTTCTCACATCGCAACCTCACAGCTCTTCAGAACCGACACATCACAAAGCATCATCAGCACAGGACCTCGCAACGCTCTGCAACCAGGATTTAAGGCACTGTCATTCAGTGGGCATAACGGGGTCCCTGTAGCTGGCCCACGCTCCATAGAAGTAGGCCTGGACTTTGTTCTGGTCCAGTACGACCAGATATCCACAGTTGGATCTGTGTGCTTATTGGCGCTATTTTCACTGAAGTCCTTAAACCTGCATATCTCCAGTTTTACGGATGGATTTTCGTCATTTTGGTCTTGGTTTATTTATTAAAAACGACTCCGTTTTTTTGTGATCTATGTGGGATCCTTTTGTGGTATGTTTTCACTGTGTTATTGTTTCAAGTGTTGCACAAATACTGTACACATTGCTGCTGGGTTAAAGCTGACTGTGCTTTGCTAAGTTTCCCGAGGGTTGAGCACAGGTTAATTTAGGGTTTGCATGTGACTTCACCCTGACAAGAATTGTCACCCCACAACCAGTAACTCAGTTTCTTACATGAATTATTAGAAAACACTGCACAAAATTGATGCGCAAGTTATCTGCGTGATATATGGACACAAGCGTTTGTAAGATACTATTCTCACATTCAGAATGCAATGTACCCGCAAAAACTGAGGAGCTGTGTCTCTTTCACCACTCCTTCGCGCTCGCCCCAGCATAGTGCCAGCGTGCCTTCTATGATTATTCCAGTTTAAGAATTATCTCTGGAAATATGAATTCTAATAAAGCCAAAGTCAATAACTGCAGAGTGCACATCCTACAACCCATCGCTCTAAACATTAAGGCCAGGTTTTAAAGTAAATTATATTACGAATTACGACTAGCAAGTTGTTTACTCTTGGCTACCAAATTTGAACAGTTTGAGAAGCTAGATTTTCAGTTTTGTTAAAAAACTTACTTTTTCCAGGCAATTTTTATATAATATTAAGTTTTCGTTGTGAAGTCTTTTGACTTCCTGCCCCATCTATCCCTTGTGAAACTATGCTGCAGCTCGTTGCTGTCTGAAACAATGTGCGGGTTGTTGAGTTCCTGTTAGAGTTTTACCTTTGAATCTGTGAGGTCACAGCTCACCTTGACTGGGGAAGGAAACAAACCCCGATTATCTATGCTGACAAAATGCTGATAATGCGGGGGCATATTACCAACCATTAGCGATATTTATCGCTAACGAGGCGTAGCAACGAATTTTTTAATGCTAAGCATCGCCGGAAATTATCGCAGAGATAACTTGCTATTAGCAAGGTTTATCTCAGAAGTGATAAAAATCCTCGCGCTAACTGCCAAATGAGAGATTATCGCTGGAAAACCAACTATAATCTCTCGAAGTTTGGCGTTAGCTTGATGATAGGGGCTCACAAACTTAGCCATGATATCCACCTTCCATAGGATATCATGGCTAAGTCAGGAAAATACCAGGTGTAAAAAAAAGCAGCGCTAACCGCGGTTAGCGCTGCTTTTTTATCACTAACAGGGTTAGCGAAATCCTTGATAATAGGAGAAATGTAGCTTAACAACATTTCTCCTATTATTTTTCTATGGAACGCCCCCTTTGCATCTCATTAGAGATGCAAGGGGAAGCGTAGAGAAAAAGGGTGCTAACATGCAAATTTGCGTGTTAGCACCCTGTTGCTGATAGGGAGATAATTTTATCTCCGCTTTCTTGGCTTTTAAAGCCAAAAAAGCGGAGATAAATCCCTTGATAATATGCCCGCTGTTCCGGCAGCGACATATTCTCATTTTCCAAGGCTAACCTGGAGAAGTGTGGCTCAATGGTTAGAGCGGCAGACCCTGATGCAGAGGTCTAGCCCGGGACCAGGGTTCAATCCCCCGCCTCGGCGGGTCTTGGGCTCAAAAATTCCATGGACCTGATAATTCTCGCCTCGGTGCCTATTCCAATCATGGAGTCCCACTCTGCAACTCTGGGCAATAGCTTGCTTAATCTCCACAACGGCCCCCACAACGCTAAGGATGCCTGGCCTCCACCTTGGGGGTGCCCAGGAGTGGACCCCTCACAGGGAAGCCAGGATGGGTTCCACAGCGGTATTCGTACAAGCTCCTTGAGACCCTTGCAGGTGAGTAGTGCGCTATACAAGTATCAATTTACATTTTTTTTTACATTTTAACCTCCGGGCCTCCAGTGCCCCCTTCAGAAACAGTTTCACAGGCTCGAGCTGCCTGACCTCTTGAGTATTCAGGACAGGCTGGTGTTCGTGCCCTGCTGTGCCATCAGGGATGCCAAGCGACAACCCATCTTGGATGGACAGTTAGAAATATGCAGTACGTCACTTGAGGTGTGACTTTGTCATTCATGACTGTGGTAGCACTAAGGATCTGTACATAACATGTTTTATAAAACGCTGTATACTGCAGTTGATTTGCTAGTGTTATAGTACTTTAAAAAAACAGGTGTTACTGTTATCCAATTTAATGTCACTCTAGCCTTTTTTCAACATTTTGCGGTGCCCTCTCAGGACCAACCCACAACCATGTGGTGCGTGATGCATCATGCATGCTTAAGAACATTTTAACATGAGGGGCCTAATATTTGGTAAATCCCTGGTTTTGCGTCGTGATGCTTTGCAGAGTGAGGAGGTGTGTGTGAAATCTCATCTGTGTGTTTTGCGCGCACTTCTCCCTGTGTTTTTGAGTACACCTTCCTAATTCCATAGTTGGCTGTGTGACACATTCATGCATTTATTAAAACCTGCGCAAGAACCCTGATAAGATGGGGACCCGCAGCCATCATGCAGGAGCGGAGGGGACTTTCATGCTGCTAATGTCGCCCTCACTGGATTACTTCAACCATAGGTCATGGCACACGTTATACTGGCACACGAACTCAGCTATTCTTCAATAACTCATTAGCCATTTCTCAGAGGCCTTACAAGGACCCACCTGACTACCCATGCTGCATCAACAAGATCCCAGGAGCCCCCTCGCCCTTTACTGGCGGTACTAGGAGGCCCTCTCATCCTCTTCTAGGTCTGAGGCATGGGAAGTGAGACTCACACACTCTACCGGTAGACTGTGACAGGTAACTACTGCGACTCGTGCCTCACACGCACTAGCTAGAACAGATGCATCATTTGACCTAGCATTTAGGACACCCGGTGCCAGATTTACTAACATTTGACACAAACACAACGCAGCAAGACAACTTGCTACTTTACGTCAAATGAGCAAGAATGCACCATATTTAATAAGATATGGCGCATTCCTACTCTGCAGACACCTTTGTGCAATGGCGCAATTACAGACAGGATTGTTTTTGTGAAGGAAAGGCACAAAAAACAATCATCAGAGGCATTTTCCTCTTTCTACGTGTGCTGCAGAATGCACGTAAAACAGGGTAATTAACAAGGAGAAATAAACATATTTCTCCTTCTCACTCCTGTATTGGGATGGCATAGCATGGTGACTCATTTCCAGGTGTACTATCCTTAGTAAATCTAAGAATGCACCAAAATGAATGGGTGGATGCATGGGAACGCTCACTGTCAACCCATGGATCGCCTTCCAAACGCAGAGCAATACAATGCACAAATTTGTGCTGCCTTGCATTACTCTAAATTACTAAGCCATGCAGAACCATGCAAGATGGCTTTGCGTGGCATAGTAAATATAATTTGAGCCCTTGTGCTGCCTTGCTATATTATTGAATATAAATAATAAAAATATCGATATATAGAAATATCGAAGACAAAATATCGAAACCCAAAATATCATGAACCCTATACATTTAGGGGCAGATTTATGTTGGGAATGCGCCACGTTTGCATCACGCAACTGCGGTGTAAACGTGGCGCATCCCTACGACCCATTTACAACGTGACGCATCTAGGCAGATGCATCACGTTGTAAAGCCCTGCGCCACTTGTGGGCGTTCCCGCGCAGGGTGGGCGTTCCGGGGCAGGTGCGCCTCGCAAAAGTGGCTGAGTGAAATCTATAAGATTTCACTCAGTCACTTTCAGGCCAATGCTGCGTCAAAACCCTGCACCTGCTTGAAGCAGGCGTAGGTCTTGACGCAGCATTGTAAAGATGGGGCACCCCCGAGCCTTGCTGGAGCTGCGTCGCGCTTGCGACGCAACTCCAGCAATGCGCCACCGTTACGGCACAGATGCGTCACGCATCTGTGCCGTTTTTGCCCCATGGTGCACCGCATTGTAAATGCGGCGCACCATGGGTGGCGGAGCAGCGGCGCAAAATAACTGGCGCATCCCTGGGGATGCGCCAGTTATCATAAATCTGCCCCTTAATTAAAATTACCAAAAAATGGAAATAAAACATTGTTATACAAAACTTTCTAAAGTTAAAAAACTATTGTAACCTAAACTACAGATAGTGATATAGACTTTTTAAATTAACAATAAAAATAATCAAAATGTAGAAAACCAAAATATAGGCTTAAAAATATATATTTAAAACAATATTCAAAATATTTCAATATAATTGATTTTTAAACTCCAAAAAATGCACGAACGGAGCAGGGTTCACCGCCCAGGCCTAATAGAAACAAGATCACTATTTTATTTAAATATAAAAAATAAAAATTAACTTATTTGAAATATACAACAATTATAAACAAATATCTTTTTCTATATGTTGAGTGGGGAAACATCATTGTGGGGGCATAATAATCACTGAAACAGGAAAAGATGATATATATATATATATATATATATATATATATATATATATATGTGTGTGTGTGTGTGTGCGTATATATGTATATTCACTGAAAAAACCATAGGTTTCAGGCCATATATAGTTAGGAATTAGCATTTAAAAAACCTTGCAAATTCACTGAAAAAACCATAGGTTTCAGGTCATATATAGTTAGGTATTAGCATTTAAAAAACCTTGGAAATTCACTGAAAAAACCATAGGTTTCAGGTCATATATAGTTAGGTATTAGCATTTAAAAAACCATTGAAATTCACTCAAAAAACTATAAGTTTTAGTGGTGTTATAGTTAGCTGGACATTTTACTCATACAAAACCATTGAAATTGCTCATATATAGTTAGTTGGACTAACTATATTTCGCGCACCCACAATCCACTGCTGATGATGTCACATATTACATCATTCATGACATGGTCAGTGACATCACTGATGACATCACTGATGACATCTCAAATGCCCATGTTTTGTGCCTAGTTTCGCGAACCTGTTCATGGGGGCGTAGGAGGAGGATATCAGACAAGACAGTAACTTCAATGCTGAGTTTTCCAGAGTGGTCCTATGGCTAAGGTACATAGACAACCTGTTCGTGGTGTGGCAAGGTAGCGAACTGGAAGCCCAGAAGTTTATAGACAAACTGAATCAAAACACTAGAAACCTCAGACTCACAAGTACCATCAGCAGGAAGTAGGTAGAGTACCTAGACACCAAAGTGCAGGTGAAAGCCAACGCTATACAGACCACACTTTTCAGGAAATGCACAGCAGGGAACACCTTATTGCAAGCTATGAGTAGCCATCCAGATAACCTCAAATGGAGTATCTCCTATGGGGAAATGCTCAGGGCCAAAAGAAACTGCAGCTCAGAAGAAAGTTACCTGAGAGAACAAACCAACATGTTGGAAGGTTTCCGGGAAAGGGGCTACCCAGCATGGGTCCTTAAGAGGGCAGTAGAAAGAACACAGAGAGTATAGAGAGATACCATACTGTATGATACCACCAAGCCTACCGAAGATAACACTGAGGACACAGTTACACACATTATCGTCACAAACAGCGGAGATGCTAATCACATACATAAGTCCATTGTACAGAAATATCCTCAAACGTGAACCTGTGATTGGTAGTACCATACCCGCATGACCCATGATCACCTACAGGAGGAGCCGTAACCTCAGGGATCTCTTAGTGTACAGCGACCTGAAAGACACATCCACAACCAGATAATGTTTTGTAAAGTTTTAATACTGTGGAGCTATGCGGGGAGTGCAGAGATTGGTTCCATCTCCCTGCCTCTCTGCGTAGACCCCATACGCGAATTACGCCCAAGCTCAAGTGGGCAAACACAACGAGGAGGTCACCCTGGTGATCCTGAACTGAGATCCAGTGACTCCTGACCTTCTCCAAGCCTCCAGCCAACGCCTGCATTCTAAATCCAGAAGGCCCTCCTAACCGCGACCAGGAGCTGGTAAGAAGATCCAACCCCAAAAGGCACCCCTGCACCAGACGCCCCAAGCCCTTGTGCGCTCAAACCGACGGTGCCTAACAAACCTCTAACTTCCCAACTTACCTCTCAAAGTGGTGGTCGCACCCAGAAGTCCTCCGTCTCCCTGCCTGCAGTGCTTTTGCAAACAGGAGGTTCTCCATTGGAAACAACAGGGCATCTGACCTCGAAATAGCACCCTGCACCCGGCCTCTCTAGTGCTGCTGAGGGTGCACCTTTGGTGGTAATTTGTTTCCCCATTTGCCTTGAGCTAAAGTCCAGGAGCTTTGCTCCCACAACCCAGTGGCCTGCTTGCCAGCAGCCACCAACCGGAGGATCCCTATCCCCATTGGATAACATTGGGCCTCAGCACTCTGCACCCGGCCACCCTAGTGCCGCTGAGGGTGTAACAAGAATGCATCCTTGACCCTGGGGGAACCCTTGTTCTAATCCCAGAACCCCAACTCCAAAGACTGATTTATTACCTAAAAACCGATAACCATATTTTTCTCCATAGGAGAACATTGATACTTTTCACCGAAAATGTTTCCAAGTGTAGAGTTTTGAAACCTAAAGAAATTCTTTAAAATTGTACAATTCAACAAAAACGCTTTTACTCACCTGTTGACAAGAAATGTCCCATTGCTGCATCCAGGCATAAAGCACTGTGTAAGAAAAGTAATCCAAAAGTAACTTACCTGCTATTTTACTGAAAATCCGATTCAAGTCTATGTACTGTATTTACAAGTTATTGCATTTCTCTGAAACAATACTGCAAGTCAAACCATAGTACATTTACAATTGCAATTGAAATGTCTTATAATCAGCATTTACTACTGTAAAGTATTTATTGCTTAACTGTGCCAGGCTGGCTAGGTTCTAGAAATAAAATAACTTAAAGAATATTTTTATACAAAAACAATTGGTCTGAAGTTCAGTCTTTGAGTGTGTGAATTCATTTGCTGACTGAGTGTGTACACCAAATGCTGAACACTGTCCTCTGATACTGCCTTACTGCTCAACCACATTACCACAAATAGAGAGTAAGGTTCTATCTAACATTTACCTCTGCCTACCTTTTGGGTTCCACTGGACTCTGTGTACACTATACCTCACTTTGGTATAGTATATAAGGAGCCAGCTTCCTACATTGGTGGATCAACGGTGGGATATACAACTTTGCATTTGTTGGACTACTTGGTTACCACCTGATCACATGAGAGAACTCTTAAATTGCCTTTACAATGCAGATTTTTTTCAAATTGCCATTTTTGCTAAATTTCTTAAAGTCTTAGTTATGGCCTTGGTTAAGTCCCTGTTAGAATTTTAGAAAATAAAAAGTCACTGTGGTCAAGGGTAGAGCTTTTTGTTGTTAGAATGTCTCAAAATAGGAACCCAGCTACTAGTGAAGATAACCATGATGACATACATGACATGGTTGAGGAGCTTGACTTCACCCCTTACCTTCACTTGTCTTTCAAGGAAGTAAGGTCCTTATCTAAAATTAAAAACATACCAATGGGTCCCCATCCAACCAAACAAAAGCTCCAGGAGCTGTTGGCTGAGTATGCAAAGGCCCACCCATCTGAAAATGGTGATGACCAGTCAGATGGGGAAGGAGGTGAGGAGGATGGAGATAGGTGCCCATCTCCAACACTTCCTAGGGGAGGAAGGGTCCATACACCCTTACTTCCAAGAATCAACCTCTTGGAACCAAGATGCCACACAGGTGACTCAGGTTCGGGTGAGGACAGCCTCAATGAGGAGGGTAGCTTTTTAGCAAGGCTGACCAAAAGACTGGATCTAGAGACCAGACTCCTGGCTCTAGCGAAAGAGAGAAAGAGAGAAAGCAAATGGGTTTAACAGTCATCAATCGTGGCAGATATCAAAATAATATGGACAAAGAGCAATCTAATGATCCTAAAATCCCCAAAGGGATTGTCCCTAAATTTGAGGAGGGTGATGACATCACTAAATGGTTCACAGCCTTTGAGAGGGCTTGTGACATGCGGAAGGTGAAGAAACCTCTCTGGGGGCACTCCTGTGGGAACTGTTCTCTGGTAACTGCAGAGACAGACTCTTGACCCTTTCTGGGGCAGATGCTAGGTCTTATGACCTCATGAAGAGAACTCTGATTGAGGGATTTGGACTCACAACTAAGGAGTACAGATTAGATTCAGGGGGGCTCACAAAACCCCAAACCAGCCCTGGATTGATTTTGTAGACTACTCAGTAAAGACACTAGATGGTTGGTTAACTGGTCACAATGTACATCACTTTACTGGAATTTACAACCTGTTTAAGAAGGAACATATTTTAAGTAATTGCACAAATGAAAAGTTACATCAGCATTTGGTAGACCTAGGTCTAATTTCTTCCCAAGAATTGGGAAAGAAGGCAGACCACTAGGTGAAGACAAGGGTGACTAAGACAACCACTGGGGGTGACCAAAAGAAAGGGGTTACAAAACCTCCCCATGGGAAAGGTGGGGAGAATCCCTAAGATAAAAAGCCTGATTATTCTAAAGGGCCCCAAAAACCTGCACAGGGGGGAGGTCCCAAAACTCTTCCCAGTCCAATAAGAGGTACAGGGGAAAGATCTTTGATCCTTTAAAGGCCTGGTGTAAAAACTGTAAGAAGTTGGGACACTTAACTGGAGACAATGCTTGCCCTAGCAGAAAGGCCCCTAGTCCTACAGCTACAGCTACTCCTGGTGTAGCAAGTCTCCAGATGGGATCAACAGTGTGCCAAGAGCAAATCAGGTTGCACACTGAAGCAGTTCTAGTTTCAGAAGGGGAAGTTGAGTTTGCCACTGTAGCCGTTTAGCCATCCAACTTAAAGAAGTACTTACAATACCCTTGGATTGATGGAACTAGGATATATGCTCTGAGGGATACAGGGCCAGTGTCACTATTGTGAGAGACACACTGGTTTCCCCTGAGCAATACTTGATTGGGCATACTTACCCAGTCACCAATGCTGACCGTGTTACCACTGTGGTGACATTAGACGGGAGCGGGGGGTTACTGGCCTAAAATAGGTAGTAGTCTCTCGAAAGCTACCAGCTGCATGTCTGCTTGGCAATGACCTGGAAACCTCAGCCTGGGATTGAACTAAAAATTCCTACAGCAAAGCTGGATATCCCTGAATTGGTGTGTGTAAAAACACGAGCACAGAACAAAAGGCAGAGTGAAAATGTGTTGGAGCCTGAAAGTATGGCCCAACCTTCCCAGAGAAAAGGTAAGAAGACAGGGAAACCAGCTTCTGTTCAGTAAAAGGATCAGGAACCCTCTACTAAGGGAGAGGACTTGGACACCCCAGAGGGAACTGAGCCTATGGAGCTTGACCCTTATCAGATTGAACTCTTGGGCCCAGGGGGACCCTCCAGGGAAGAGCTGTGCCAAGAGCAGCAGGAATGTCTCACTCTTGAAAGACTGAGGCAACAAGCTGTTTCAGAAGCAAAGGGAGATGTCAGTGGTACCCACAGTTTATTGGGAAGAGGGATTACTATACACTGAGGCCAGAGACCTCAAACCTGGAGCCACCAAGAGAGTGGTAGTGTCACAGAGGTACAGGGAGTTCCTCCTAACTTTAGCTCATGACATCCCCCTAGACTTGGGAGAGGCTAGTTCGCCACTTTTAATGGCCCCAGATGCACCAAAAGGTGAAGGAGTTTGTCAGCTCCTGTGTTACCTGTCAAGCCAGTGGCAAGACAGGTGGCCATTCAAAGGCCCCCCTGATACTACTGCCTGTGGTGGGGGTTCCCTTTGAAAGGGTAGGTGTGAACATAGCGGGTCCACTTGAACCTCCCACAGCCTCAGGGAACAAATCTATATTAGTGGTAGTGGATCATGCCTCTAGGTATCCTGAAGCTATACCCCTAAGGACTACTACAGTCCCTTCAGTAGCCAAGGCCCTCATTGGTGTCTTCACCAGGGTAGGGTTTCCTAAGGAGGTGGTATCAGACAGAGGGTCCAACTTCATGTCTGCAAACTTAAAACACACGTGGAAAGAGAGCGGAGTGCAGTACAAGTTTACTACACCGTATCACCCACAAACCAATGGCCTTGTTGAGAGATTCAACAAGACATTGAAAGGCATGATTATGGTGCTCCCTTGAAAAACTCAGAAGGAGATGGCATGTCCTCTTACCATGCCTGCTTTTCATTTACAGAGAAGTGCCACGGAAGGGAGTAGGGTTTTCCCCCTTTGAACTTCTGTTTGGCCATCCTGTGAGGGGACCACTCTGCCTTATAAAAGAGTGTTGGGAGAAGCCTCTCCAAGAACCCAAACAAGACATTGTGGACTATGTGCTTGGCCTAAGGTCCAGAATGGCTGAGTATATGGAAAAGGCATCCAAGAATCTTGAGGCCAGCCAGGAACTTCAGAAGCACTGGTATGACCAAAAAGCTGCACTGGTTGAATTTTAACCTGGGCAAAAGGTATGGGTTCTGGAGCCAGTGGCCCAAGGGCTCTCCAGGATAGATGGAGTGGTCCTTACCCTATCCTTGAAAAGAAGAGCAAGGTCACCTTTTGACCTGGGCAAAAGCAGGACACCCAAAAGGGTTATCCATGTAAACCACCTCAAACTCTACAATGACAGGTCTTACATCACCATGCTGATGGTGACTGATGAGGAACACAAGGCAGAGAGTGAACCTCTCCCTGACCTCCTCTCATACAGCCCAATAGATGGGTCAGTAGATAGAGTTGTCTTTTCAGACACTCTCTTTGCCCAACAGCAGACTGACTGCAAGCAAGTCTTGCAACTGTATGCTAAGCGCTTTTCCATGTCTCCTGGTCTGACAAACTGGTGTACCCATGAATTGGACACTGGTGACAGTGCACCTTTCAAAAACAAAATCTATCGACAGTCAGACCAAGTCAAGGAAAGCATCAAAGCTGAAGTCAGCAAGATGCTGGAGTTAGGGGTTATTTAGCCCTCTGAGAGCCCTTGGGCTAGCCCAGTGGTTCTGGTTCCCACACCTCATCCACAGGGCGGGAAGAGAGAAATGAGGTTATGTGTGGATTATAGAGGGCTCAACTCTGTCGCCAAGACAGATGCTCACCCTATCCCAAGAGCAGATGTGTTGATAGATAAATTGGGTGCAACCAAATTTCTGAGTACCTTTGACTTAACTGCAGAGTATTGGCAAATTGGCATAGCCCCAGGAGCAAAAGAAAAAATTGCATTCTCCACACGACAAGAAGATTTAAGGATCTTGTTCTTGGTGACCCATTCTTCCAGTGCTGTCAGAAGGTTCGATGCGTAGATTTTGGCCTCTACGTCAATGAGAGCAATCAGCCTGTAGTTCTCCGGGTCTGATCTAGCACCTGCTTTAAAAATTGGGTGCAAAATGCTCCCTCTCCATGATGGTGGTATATTTCCCATTTGGAAGGCATTACTTTTTTTTTTTTAACTTTTTATTTGTATTTCGTTGTCAGGAATTTACACACATCAATAAACATCAATTGTCTCCATTGATAATAAAGCAGTACATTATACGATTCCCTGCGTACATGACAAGTTATTGTAATACATTTCCAGTTGCTTAGCAAATGACATCCATCACACCGCTCCCCCCTCCATCACCACATTTGAGTTGTAGTATAGACTTAACAAAAGCTCCCCTCCGAGTTATAGGGCTATCTTCAGGGGTTGACGATGTATGCGGAGGTTCACAAATATTTCCCCGGGATTCATTCCACATCCTCCATATTCTGGACCATTTTTTGGGACATCCCCTGTGGGTATAAGTCGCTCTTTCAGCTACCATAGCGGTATCCATGTCATTTTCCCATTGCATCTGTGTGGTCACCACTCTGGATCCCCAGCTCCTGGCAATATTTCGCTTAGCAATCGCCATCCCGAGCGTTGCTCAAGTCTGTAGTCCCAGGTTAAGGTCCGTAGGTTTCCAGATATTTAGTAGGCAGCACCCAGGGTCTCGCTGGACCTCTACCTCACCCACCTCCGAGATCTCATTTAATACGTGCTGCCAATAGGTTTGTATTTTAGGACATTCCCATATTATAGGAAAATATGTTCCGATTTGTCCGTATCCCCTTAGGCAGAGTGGATCGAGCATGTGTCCAAGTTTATGTAGCGTGGTGCAAGGGTAGTATATGCGATGTAGCACTTTGAGTTGCACTAGTTTTAGTCGAGATGGGATCGCTGCCTCTCTGGCCGATGCCAGTGCGTCCATCCAGTCCGAGTCCTCTATGTCTCCTAATTCAACTTGCCACTTGCTGCGCAAGACTACCATAGGGTCCGGGAGATTATTAACTAACTTACGATATGTTTGTGATATGGCTTTTTAATCCATGTTGTCTGTGAGGAGTCTATCTTCAAGAGGTGAAGAGTCAGCTAATTTGGTGCCTGGGGGGACAGCACTCTGGAGGGCGTGTCTGATTTGGATATACCGGTATAGCTCAGTGTCTGCCATCCCATATTTCTCTTGTAGAGCTGCGAATGTAATAATTTCTCCCCTCACCCATAGATCACCTATTTTCGTAATGCCATATTTCTCTTGTAGAGCTGCGAATGTAATAATTTCTCCCCTCACCCATAGATCACCTATTTTCGTAATGCCTATGAGATTTCATTGCCGGAACCCCTTAGTGTTTGCCAGGGTGCCCACTCGGCGCGTCTCCCAGAGTGGGGTGGCCAATGTGAGCACACCCTCCCATCCCAGAGTTCTCTGTGCGGTGTGCCAAATTTTGATCGTATGGGCCATGGGGCCGGTGAGTGCGTGCTGTC
This sequence comes from Lissotriton helveticus, assembly GCF_964261635.1. Classification (NCBI taxonomy): domain Eukaryota; kingdom Metazoa; phylum Chordata; class Amphibia; order Caudata; family Salamandridae; genus Lissotriton; species Lissotriton helveticus. Next base: position 441,404,584 of record NC_136057.1, read on the forward strand.
TTTTGTTAGTATAAAGGGCCTTCATCAAGTGATCCGCCGGTAGTACGCTTCTGTCTAATCTGTATGCTGGGTTGTCTTGTGGGGCGTGTAGCCATTGATTAACGATCATCAGTTGTGCAGCCCAATAATATAATTTAATGCTTGGCAAGGCTATTCCCCCGTCATACCAACTACGTATCAATTTAGATTGTGCTATACGGGCCGGTTTCCCATCCCATAGTAAGGAGGAGATTTCTGCGTCAATTGCTTTGAAATAAGAAAGACGGACCGGGAAAGGGGTGTTCTGGAGCGCATAGAGGAACCTAGGGAGTGCGAGCATTTTGAAGAGTGCTGCCCTTCCAAAAGCGTCAGTGGGAGGGACCTCCAAAGTGTAACGTCCGATCTAAGTCACTTCAGGGGTTTCAAGAGGTTTTCTTCCATAAATACAGAGTCTTGTGGGGTGACATATATCCCTAAGTATTTAAACCCCCTGGTCACTATTTGAAATGTACAGTCAGGGGGAAGCGTTGGTACTGGGCCATGCAATAGGTATAGCAGTGATTTCATCCAATTTATAGTGTACCCTGATACCGCTCCATATGCCGTGAGGATGTCCAGTAGGAGCTCCAGGGACTCCGTCGGGGACGTTAAGTATATCAGTACGTCATCGGCATAGAGGGAGATTCGGTCTTCCCAGTCTGCCTCCCATGTTATCCCTCGGATTAATGGCGCAGTGCGCATCCTTGTCGCAAGCGGTTCCAATATTAGGGCGAAGAAGAGCGGGGACAGCGGGCAGCCCTGCCTCGTCCCTCGTCTCAGTGTGATCTCCCTTGATATATGACCATTAGCTACTACTTGGGCTAGGGGCATTGTGTACAGTAGCCTGATCCACCCGCAGAATTTGGGGCCAAAACCCATCTTACGGAGCACTGCGAATAGGAATGGCCATTCCACAAGGTCGAACGCCATTGTGGCTTCTAATGAGAGAATGGCCACATCTTCCTGAAGCAGTTGAGTACGGGCCAGCACACCATTGAGACGTTGTAGGTTGATGGAGGTGTTCCGTCCAGGCATGAAGCCCGACTGCTCGGGGTAAACCAGTGTCGTAAGGTGAGGTTGCAGTCGGAGCGCTAGTGTTTTTGCCAATATCTTTGCGTCCGCATTCATTAGGGATATCGGACGATACGGAGAGGACTGCTCCGGAGGCTTTCCGGGTTTGTGTATCGCCACAATTGTAGCTAATCTTTGGTCTCTGGGTAGTGTCCTTTGTGTTAAACAGTCAGTATACATGCTAAGTAGATGGGGGGTGATCTTATTTGTAACCTTTTTGTAGAGTTCTACCGGTAGGCCATTAGGTTCCATTGCCTTCCCCGTGTGAAGTGCCGCCAGTGCCTTTCCCACTTCTTCCACTGTTCAGTCTGCTTCGAGTGTGTGCATGTCTTCTAACGGTAGTGTGGTCAGTGGTATGTCGTGGAGAAATTACATGCAGTCCTCTACTGTCACTGTGCTTCGCGGTGTGTACACCTTTTCATAGTAGGTTGCCAATTCTTCCACTATAAGTCGGGGATCTGTGGTGGTAGTACCATCCGCCAATGTTAATTGGGTGATCCATCTATCCGCCTTTTCCCTCCTCTCTAACCATGCGAGCATTTTCCCTGTCTTGTCTCCTGGCACATAAACTTTATGTAGTGTGTCCGTGTGCCTAGCTTTTGCCATATCCTCTGCATAGGCTCTGTATTCTTGAGCTGCTAGTGTCAGGTTTTGTGCTGTGGTGTCAGTGGGACTCATGGCGTGGGCCTTCTCCGCCTGCTGCACAGCAGCTTCAAGGGATTCAAGGTTCTTTCTGTGCTCCCTTTTTTGCCGGGTGATAGTTGAGATGGCTTGCCCCCTGATTACTGATTTGTACGCCTCCCAGAGAATGCACGGTGAGTCTACGGTCGCTGTATTTTCCGCAAAGTAGTGTTCAGTGGATGTTAATAATGCTTTGGCTATCTTGTGATTCTTTAGGTACCTTCTAGGGAGTGTTGCAGTGTAGGTAAGTTGGATCGGGGAGTGGTCCAAAATCCCTCTCGGTAAGTGTTCAATCACTGTTATTTTTTCCGGAGCTATCGCTAATGTCAGTATGTAGTCTATGCGGGAGAGACTGTTATGCGCTCCCGAATAAAAGGTGTATTGGTGCTCGGTAGGGTGCTTTAGTCTCCAGATGTCCGTCAGTCCCATAGCGTCCAGGAATTCCCTAAGAGCCTGGTTGGGTCTGCTTGCCTCCCTGTGCGGTTTGCGGTCTATAGCCGTGCCAATCACAGTATTCATGTCTCCCCCTATGATCAGTTCTCCCTCGGGGAGATCGACCAGGAGTTTCCCAAGGTCCTGGAAGGCTGTCTGGTGGAGTGTCGGGGGGATATAAACTGAGACCATATTGTAGATGCGTCACTGCTATTGGCAGGTGATTGCAGTAAAACGCCCCTGTTCGTCTGTCCAAGTTTTTTTAATCACCAGTGGAGAGCTTTTATGTATTAGGATACCAGCCCCTCGGGATCCAGAGGAGAACTCCAGATGTGCGGCCATTTTGAACCCCCAATGGTTTAATGCGTTGCATGCCATTCCTGTCAGATGAGTTTCTTGGAGTAGAACCACCGTGGGGGCCTGCCGCTTTAGATATTGCAGAATCAGTCCCCTTTTAATCTTGTGCCCCAACCCGTTCACATTCCATGAGATGACAGTCAGGGGGGGGGGAGATCAGTCGTGGCGTCTGGGAGTTATTCTCCTGTATCTCACGTCCTAGCATAGCGTGTGTGGTGTGACTTCAGGCATAGAGCTGCGCTTCCTGTCTGAGTCAATTTAAAGTGTACGTCATGCACAGGAGTACGTTCTATCGTTGCTGAAAATTGCCCTGTACGTGTATAACCTGTCAGTGTAGATGTCAGCAATATTCCTAAGGAGAGACTGTGGAACTGTAACCTTCAAATCTAACCATTCCAACTTTGCAATAAACAAAACCCCTACCCTCCTCTCTGCCTCCCTGCCCGGCGGATCCAGAACCGTCCACCTCTCCAACTGAGCAGACCGCTTACATTCCCTTATAACCTGCATAACTTGTGAGGGTGAGACTGCTGTGACCCTTGTGGAGCCCCCCCTATAGTATCATCTAGACAGTGCTGCTTAGATTCGGTAGCTCCAACCTGGTAGAGTCCTCATTTCTCATTCCGGCATTACCTGACGTATTCTACGGCAGTCCCCGTGTCCATTGTTTCAACCCGCCCCACTCTGCAGCGCCTTACTTTGAGTCACGACCAAGATCCATTACAGCGCATCAGAGACGTTGTTGGAGCCTAGATTGCAGCAGACTAGAACGGGTCCATACTAGAATTTCTCCCACCGATGTCAGGTCTCTGCGTGGCGCCTTTCTCCACCGGGGTTGTTGCGTGTCGCATCTCGATTCCTGGGTCCTCTAGCCGGTTATTCAACAAGAAGGGTGCTGAACTGTTCCTGAAAGGAGGGGAAAGTTAGGTAAAGCTGGCGTGACCGAAGGTGTGAGTATTACACCCTTGGGCATCCATTTTGTTGGATGTATTTGCCTCACACACCCAGAAGGGTGTCATGCTTCATCATCGGCGGTTGCTCCTCGTCGGGGGGCGGTGCAATCCCCGACGGGCTCACCTCAAAGAGGGGCACTTTGGCGGAGATCTTTTGTATCCAACTGCCCTGTGGTGAAGTGCGGGTGTGTGGGCGGGATAGCAGGTAAGCCTGGTGTGGTGATTAAAATGCAGCAGGGGGTGCCGGAAACCACTTTATTCTGGAGGTCCCCCTACTACAATTAAAACCGTGAAAGTAGCTTGCTTGGTGTCACCTCGTTAGGTAGAGTGACCCTAGACGAGCCTTGAAGAACAAATGGTCAACATGTTTCTCGCTATTGGGTAAATCACCTGCGATTCATCAGGACCTTATAGGAGTGAAAAGAATAATCATAAAAGAACTCAATAACATGCCAGTGTCATGTATTTGGTGTGGGTATATTTTACCTCTGTGGAAAGTCCTATGCCTAATGGTCAGGATCTAAGAGCCACATGAGTGGTCGGCGGGACAGTACATCGGGGTTAAGCCTTCAGGTGTAGCTTAATCAGCCCGTGACCGCGTGGAAGCACCTACCCATCTCCGCCGAGCTCGGATAGCCGGTTGCCAGCCCTCCAGCCAGTCTCTTGCGTCCCCTGGCGAGACAAAAACCACGTTTTCCTTTCCGATTCCACACGCAGTCTTGCTGGAAAAATCATAGAGTATTTAATTTCTTTGATGCGGATTTCCTTCTTCACTTCTGTAAAACTTCGTCTTTGTTGTGCAACTGCCGCTGTGTAGTCTGCTGCATTCTCAACCCCCTTCCGCTCATTGCTTCTTATTGTGGTGCGTTATATGGGTATTCCAAATGGCTACAGTAGGCAGGCAGCGTATAAGTGGGTCTCCACGCTGTCCCCAGTTCGGTGCCACCCGTCCGAGAACAGGATCAAGGGATTTCAACCCGCGTTCTCCAATTAGGCCCCGCGGTGTTGGTACTATCTCTCTGCTGGGGGGCCCTTTGAGGTATCAAGGTGTCCCGGGTCTTTCATGCCACACGTGCTATACGTCCACTCCTCCGCCCTGTCCCGCTGAAATGACGGGGGCCGCTCGGTAGAGCCACCTGGACTCCTCACCAGTTCTGTGCTCCGTATATGTCCAAGTGAGTCGCAATGGTAACGCGGTACCCACCGCTATCCTTGCACGGTGTTGTTTCAGTCCTGTGTGGGGTACCTATGGCTAGTCAGCAGGGCAGTTTGTGGGGCGGCACCCTCTCTCATCCGGCCGCGCGGCCCTGGAGCTCCCTCAGGGGACCGCCGCCTCCTCCTCAGACCCGGCTCTGGGCTGGCGTATATCTTCACAGGCTACCGAACGGACCTCGCAACGCTGGCAAGGCGTAGGCACGAGTCCCGATCCACCGCTCCCCTCGGGTGGATCGTCGCTGTTACTTTTGGTGGTTCCTTTGCCGCATCGGCCCGTTCACCCTCGGGCTCTGTCCCCACTTTAGGCCCCGGCTTCAGCAGGCCCGCCAGGCCGCGATCTTTGTGGCGGCATAGCGCCGCGTCTGGGGGCAGCACCGATTCGCCGGCAGTACCGTTGGGTGGTGGGTGTACTCCGGTTCAAGGATTTAGGCTTCAGCACTGTCTGCTGGCAGGAGAAATGTGCGGATATCGCGGGGAAAGCTCTGCAGGTCACAGAGCTCCGTTAAGCTTTGACCATCTTGGCTGGTCGCTAGCCACGCCCCTTGGAAGGCATGATTGAACACTGGGGTGAGGTATTCTGCCCAGAACGCTTGATCGTGTTTAAAGAGCTCATTTGGCAAGCTATTTGGGCCAGGTGCGCCGGTGGACCTCAGTTTTTTAAAACAATTTTTTACTTGATGTGGTCTAATCCAATTTTCACCAAAGTTTTGTTCGGCTTCTTCCCTTTTATGCTAGTGATAATAAGAATTGTGATCTAATGTCATTACTTGGGGATTGCGGTTGTTCCCTTGATTATGCTCTAGGTGGTGTCTCCAGTCGGCCTCTAGTATGTTTGCGTTGTGTTAAAGGAATCCTCTGTTTGCTTTTTTGTTAATTTCTGCCCAAAAGTTCCTGCTATTGTTAGATGTACTTGTTTCCAATAGTTTTTGCCAAGTTTCTGTTTTTTGATTTTTCTTTGCTATCCAAACATCTTTTTTTATTTTTTTTGCCTTAATTTGTGGATTTGTCGCTTTGTGTCTTTGCTTGTGATCTGATCTTTTCGTTGTAACTTTCTTATTTCCTGGTTTAGGATCCTTTTTTTTACACACTATGGAGCCAGGATGTTCGAAAGATGCTCTCATTGGTTTTATTCTGTGGCTCTTCTGCTGGGAACCAAATTTGTCTGTCAAACTAATGATCATCTTTTCCCAATTGGCCGATGCTCTACCGATCTTTTTTCTTCACCTTTTTCCTGTACCTTTTTATGTGGGTCATAATTTCTTCGACATTCTCTCCGTTCCATGCGAGTCGTTTGAGGTTATATGGACTAGGGGTTTCCGTCAAGATGTTACTTGCTGGTGGCCTTACATATTGAAGGCTAAGATCAATTGATTGCAGAATGTGGTCGCTCTCCAATTTGTGTATTATTTGGTAACTGGCAATCCTTTGAAATACCTCCAGATCCACTATAGTGTAATCTAGGACTGATTGAGTCTGTTTAGCTATTCTGGTCGTGGCTGCAGGCTGGTCTTGTGGGAAGCGACCGTTCAAAGTAATCATGCCAATTTCAGCCAGGTTTGAGGCACACAACTGTTCATGTCTATCCTTTTTCCGATGATTTGTTATCAGTGGTAGAATAATTTTGCCTTTCAGTATGTTTTGATGAGTTTTTTGTAAGTAGTCTACTTGTAGTAAAACATGTTGAAGTCGCCTGACACTACCAATCCCGCATGTGGGAAGGTGGATTGCAGAGATTTGACCAGTGCTTCCAGGGTCACGATTTTCTCTTGTTTCTTCTTAGATTCTGGGTGAATGTAGATGTTACAGATTACCAATGACCTTATGTCTGGAGAGGCCTGCGATCCTAGGCAGGGGTCTCGTGGTAATTCAATTTTGATGCACTGAATCCATGTTTGTCCTGAGCCAATTAGATCGTACGTCCATGGTATGCTGGTGTTCAGGTAAATTGATAGTCCTCCGGCTGCCCTACCAAGTGAGCCTCTTTTGGTGGCGTGTTGTTGGAATTCTTTAAAGCCGTTTATCTGAACTGATGTTGTTGACCAGGTTTCTTTGAGTAATAAGATATCAAATTGTTTTAGGAATACTAATAGATCTGCATCCTCTGTTTTACTGCCTAGACCATTTATGTTCCACAAGCCCATTTTCAAGTTGGATTTTCATGCTTCGTTTATCCTGTGGTCCATGAAACTTGATGTTTGGGGTAGCACTTTCTGAATCTGGCTGGTAGCTCCAGATGAACCTTGATGGATAATACGGAGGTTGGTTCATCCTTCCTTGGTACTTGTGGTACAACCAACTGCCCCCGGAGTAGACCGCTGTCAGATTGTGATTTTGACTCAGCCATCGGGCATAACGGGCCTGGATGTCTTTCAGTTTCTGTTAATCTAATTTCAATTCCCCATTTGGCAAACTCTTCTCTGTGCTGCCAAAATTATTTGGCATTCTTCTGAGCACTCCAAGTTACCACTGTCTTGTCTCTCCCCTTTGCATTTGAGAGAGGTTTAAATTGAATACTTTCAATATGATTTGTGTTCAGATGTTTTAATGGTTCAATTGCGGTAGCGAGTTTTAAGATAGCACTCTGATTAAGGATATCATGGTTCCCTCTGGAGCTATAATGCGGGATGGCATTCTCCACACCTGATGGGCATTATCAGTTCACTGTTATGCCCTTTGGACTAAGGAATGCCCCTAACACCTTCCAAAGGTTGGTGAATCAAGTCCTTGCTGGGTTGGAGTCCTGTAGTGCAAATAAATAAATAAAACGAATTTCGTTGTGCGCGCTGCAACGCCAAATGCGATGCAGCGCGCGCAACAACATTTGTTTTGTTTATTTTTTACGTTACTTTGAAGAACCGGGTTTTCTTAGAACCCAGCAGTGCCAGGGAAACACCCGAAGTCTTCGGATTCTCCTGTCTTGGAATACAGAGACACGGAATACTTCTGGATGGCGTCAAAGATCAAATTTATTATCTGCAGCTAGTAACAGTACACCAAGCAATACAACACGGTGTACAACTCAGGAAACTGCTTAATTTTCATAGAGCAAGACATCAGTATTTATCCACATTTTGCTCATTACAAATGCACACCCACTGCACAAAATTCTGGCCAATAGGACACATTTTCTAACTGAGTATCACATTAACAAAAACCCAATTTACAGTAACCCAACCCAAAAGTTAATTATTTGGAATGTCCCAAATTCAATCTTTGCAAGCTGGACAAATTTATAATTGAAAAGCACAACCCATGTAATGTCAGAACATAAAGGAAATAGTAATAGATGCTGGACAAGATAAAACATGTGCAAGGAAACTAAAAGTTAACGAGGTCCTGAACATTAAGTGGCAATCTTAGACAAGGATCAAACCAAGGGAAATTGGCTTTGCGAGGTCAATTTCAGGTGAAGAGGTCAGTTTCTCTGCAGTTCTTTCAGAGTTGAAAAGGGTCTGTTAATGCATACATGAAAAATGAGGCCCATGCAACTTTGTTCGTTCGTTTACCACCTAAGCCTACGTGAGGGCAACACAAAAATGACATCACGAACAATGCAAACAAAATGGAGTCCAGTTCCGAAAACCACGGAACCTCAACTTACCTGTAATCGTCCGTTTCCCTATTTTACACATCCCCCACCCTGCCCCTCCCCTGCCCCACGTCAGTGCCCGGTGGAACGCCCTACACGGGCCGTCGCTGCCAGGGAGCAGCGTTGGAGTGCCACTTGAGAGGGAGGCATTTGCTGTGGTTTGGTCCCTGAAGGGACTCACTTCCTAGTTCAAACCGACCACAGACCTCTCAGATGGCTAATGCAAATGAAAGGAGAAAATCCTAAACTGTTGAGGTGGTCTTCAACAGTTTAGGATGGACAGGGAATGGACTTTGAAGTGGAACACAGACCTAGGACTGCCCATGCTAATGCAGATAGACTTTCCAGTTTCTTCCACTTAGACAATGAAGACTCTCTAGGGAAAGGTTAGTCTCATCATTTTTCGTTGGGGGGGTGGGGTTGTGTGAGAAAGTGCCCTCTTTCTGCATGGTATGACCCCACTTTTTGCTGAATTGCTGATGTTCCTTGACTGAGTGTGCCCTGGGTTCCTGCTCATCAGATATCCAGGGCCTATGTTCTTTCCCTAAAATTGCATTGAAGCCTAAACCCAATTGGCATCCCTGGCCACAGGTGGGCCCCTGTTAAATGGTACCACAGGTACACAGGGCACTGTGACCAGGGAAGGCCCCTAAGGGCTGCAGCACGTATTGAGCCACCCTTAGAGGCTCTGTACCTTTTCACTCACACACGGCCTTTGCAGGCTGCGTGTCTTGGTGCAGATCAAAAGTAAAGAGTCAATATGGCACACATCTCTGTGTGCCATACCTACAAACCACTGCCCTGGCCTAGATCAGCCACCCCTCCAGCTGGGTGCACTATGCCATTCTTAGACATTGTAAGTGCAGTGCTGCCATTAAGAGTGTATGGTGCTGGGAGTGTGTCATTACAAACTCGACAGCACCATAATGACTACCCTGAAAACTGGGAAGATTGGTATCAAACTTCTCAGCACATTAAATCCACACTGGTGCTAGTGTGGGATTTAATGTAAAATGCACAGCAGAGGGCATATTAGAGATGTCCCCTGAAACTCAACCAACTTCTAGTGTCCCGACTGAGTGGCTGCTTAGGCTGCCACCACCCGACATGTTTCTGGACCCTTGGGTCGAGAGCCTGCTGCTCTCGGGGGCCTGATACAATGCATATTCTGGGAAAAGGTGCCAATCCTCCTGCCCCAGGATGGGCAGGGTTCACGAAGGGGAACCTTCAAAGGCCTGCCGCCTTTGTGAGATTCCCCAGGCCACTTGCTGCTCTCAGCATCTGGTCCCCACCATTTCTGACCCCCACTTTGGGTGTGAGAACCGGTGGGGAAAACAAGTGAGGAAGAGAGGTGTGCCCACCTCTGCCAACTCCACCCCTCAGGTGGGGGAGGCAAGGTGAAGCAGAACTCTGAGTCCCCGCCACCTTGAGGATGGGGGACCCAGCCAACCAGGGACAGGCTCATGCCTCCCTCCCACTGAAGGGTGACATAATAGGCGGTGTACCCACCAAAGGGAAGGGACCCATTGGTCCCTGCCCTTTACCTACCTGTAACACCCCTAAATTGAGTATTTAGGAGCACCCCTGAACCCTGCTTCTTCAGATCCAGACAAGAAACAAGACGAAAAGAAGAAAAAGGACCAAACAGCCGTGCAGCAGCTAACAAGAGGAAGACAGCCACTGACTTGGCCATAGCCCTACCGGCCTGTCTCCCCCTCGATCCTGCTCCTGCGAAATCCCGGTGTGCCCTGCAGCCAGCAACCTCAAAAACCCCAGAGGACCTGCCTGCCTTCACTTCCAAAGACTACTTCTCCTGTGAACACTGGATTTATTCAACTGCAACCTCTGCTCTGGCAGCAGCCGGAAACTGCAAATCCGCTCAACTCTGCACCCGCTATCCACGGCCCGAGCTCGAGTGGGCAAACTCCACAAGGAGGTCACCCTGGTGATCCTGAACCGACATCCGGTGACCCCTGACCTGCCCCAAGCCTCCAGTCGATGTCTGCAGCCTAAATCTAGAAGGCCCCCCAAACCACGACCAGGAGCTGGTAAGAAGATCCGAACCCAAAAGGCACCCCTGCACCAGACGCCCCACGGCCTCGTGTACCCAAACCGATAGTGCCTAACCAACCCCTAACTTCCCAACTTACTTCTCGAAGTGGTGGTCGCACCCAGAAGTCCTTCGTCTCCCTTCCTGCAGTGCTTTTGCAAACCAGAGGTTCTCTATTGGAAACAACAGGGCATCCGACCCCGGAACAGCATCCTGCACCTTTGGTGCTAATTTGGTTCCCCATTTGCCTTGAGCTAAAGTCCAGGAGCTTTGCTTCCACGACCCAGTGGCCTGCTTGCCAGCAGCCACCAACCGGAGGCCCCCAAACCCCCGTTGGATAACATTGGGCCTCAGCACTTTGCACCCAGCCGCCCTAGTGCCGCTGAGGGTGTAACAAGAGTACATCCTTGACTTTGGGGGAACACTTGTTAAAACCCCATAGTTCATAGTCAACACGACATAAGGATCCCTGTGGACCCATTTGCCTAGATATTTGCCGGGTGAGCAGACCAGGACAATGGAAATTCTAACGCCACTTCCCTGGTTCCAGCTGTCAATGGAAACACAGTGGATTTGGCCCAGTTGATACCAAGACCAGAGTATTGTTCAAATACCACATAGTCGCGAAGCAGATCATGGAGATATGTTTCCAGTTCTCGCACGTATAACATCATGTCTTCCTCATAAAGGGAGAAAACTAGCCGCCGCTGGTTGAACCTTAGAGCAGCATGTCCATCTTTTTGGCCGAATTTTACAGGCCAATGGCTCCAGTGCTAGGGAAAATAGCATTGGTGACAGGGGGCAACCCTGTCGAATGCCCCTCTTAATTGGGAAGGTCTCCGAGACCCACCCATTGACCCAGAGTCAGGCCATAGGCTCGGTGTATAATAGGCATTTCCACTGTAGAAAAAAGGGCAGCATGCTCATCCTCCCCAGCACTGTAAACATATATCCCCATTGCAAGGAGTCAAAGGCCTTTGCCGCGTCAAGTGAAACCGCAACCGCCTGAAAATCCGACTCAAATAATGAAGTGCGGCAAAGAGCGTTCATAGGTTATGAGCAGTGGATCGGTTGGGGACAAAACCAGACTGGTCCAGGAGGACCAGTTTTGGGACTAGTGGTTGCAGCCTGTTCGCAATTACCTCAGCCAACATTTTGGAATCATTATTGATTAAAGAGAGAGTCCGATAGTACTCACATTTATTAGCTTCCTTGTCAGGCTTCAGTATGGTGACTATTAAAGCCTCCTTCATCAACGGGGGCAGTATCCCAGTGTCATATGCTTCGGCATACACGTTCAAGAGTCTGGGTGCAATCTCGTTGATGTAAGCTTTATAGAACTCACTTGGGAGCCCATCAAGCCCAGATGCTTTACAAGTGGGTAAGGACATTATAGCTTCCTTCACATCCTCGACGTCAATAGGCTGTGTAAGATTCTCCTTCTGGCCTGCCAACAGCCACTCAAGCTCTATATCGTCCAGATAACCAGCGATCTCCTCCTCCCTAACTTCTGGCCTATCCCCATAGAGATTGGAGTAAAAATCAAGAAAGATCCTGCTAATATCAGAGTTAGAGTATCACATATCTCCCTCACTATCCAGCATCTCAGTAATGTTTGCCTGTCCCCTGGGCAGGGCAATTTTGGTGGCGAGGGAGCGACTCGGCCTACCTACTACCCCATAATATCGTGACTTGCAGTGTCTGGAACAGTGCTGGAGCTCCTGATCTGCTGTTTGATTATATTCAGTTACTATGTCTCTTATTTTGGCATGTATTTCTGATGCAGGCCTATTCTCGTATTCCCTCTCCAAAGTCATGATTTGTTCAGCCAGCGTTTGCATGCACCTACGGAGATCTTTTAAAACTCCAGCCTGTGCTCCTGTTCACTCCCCCTTATCGTCATATTGAAGGCTTCCCACAAGGTCCCCGCACTCTCAACAGATCCCTCATTTTCAAGGAAAACGTTTTTGATAGCAGTCCATATGGTAGTTCGGAATACCGGGTCAGTGAGAGAGGACTGTTGCAGCCTCCACTGAAAAGGGGGTCTCGCGCAGTCCGGGACCTGCAGGTCCATGGATACCGGGGAGTGGTCCGAGAACGTTTTTGACAGGTGAGCAATCTTGACAACCCAGGGACATGCCCCTTCTGATGTTATCCATTAGTCCAACCTGGACCAAGTACCATGCACTGCGGAGATCAAAGTGCCCTACCTGGCAGTTGGGTTGCGGAGTCTCCAGATATCCCGTAGCCCGTCAGCATGCATTAGTTCCAAAAGCACCTGTGATGCCTTTGTCCCCCTTCCACCCACAGATTGCGACCTATCCATTGCTACGTCAATGCACAAATTAAAATCTCCTCCTCAGACTAATGTCGTCGGAGGAAATTGCGCGATCCTCCTCCACACATCACTGAAAAACACTGGGTCGTCTGTGTTAGGCCCATAGATGTTCACCAGCAACACTAACGTGCCCCCCAGTCTGCCCAAAGCTAACGCCACTCTACCTTGCTCATCTGTTTCTGATCTGAGTAATGTGAATGGCGTTCCGTTTTTGACGAGTATCAGCACCCCACGGGTGTACGAGGAGTACGATGCAGCAACTCTTACCACAGCCCATTTTGCCTCCACATTCTTTTCAGACCATTTGATAAGGTGCATTTCCTGCAGAAAGGCAATATGTATATTATTCCTGTCCAAATAAGCAAGAACAGACCTGATTTGTTGGGGATTACTGAGCCTGCGGACGTTCCATGTTAAAAACGTTGTTATACTACCCATGACAACAACGCAATTTCATTATAATGGCACATTTCCACCCACCCGCCAATCCCACACAGTAGAACAAATACATCATGTGAGCAGAACACCCTCCTTACTGTGAACACTTCCCTACCCACCCTCCCTCATCGCCGCCTTCCCCAACAACGAACACCCCCATATCCTTGCAAATGTTGGTGGTTGTCATTGCATACGTCACATAGTGCAAACGTAACAGTTGCCCACATAAGGCCCTAACACCCTCCCACTTCAGCAACCCCAACATGCCAAAGCCACTCCCTGAGAAAAACATAACAACCCATTTCAAAAACAGGTACTATAGCTATTCGCAGGGTGCACCCATAGGGGGACACTAAAGCGCCATCTGCCTCCCGGTGTGAGGGGAGGTGGCTGAACAACAGCATTCAAGCTCATCTATTCTAGTATGTACATAACAGAGCAGTAATACAATAAACCAGGTGTTGGCAAGCAAAATAGCTAGCCAGCCCATGCATTCCAGTAGTCACAAAGGTAACCAACATTATAGCATCGTTCAAATAGTCTGGCGCATCCACAGTTATATATGTGCAGACCGTGTTGCAGAAAAGTGTTCCTCAATATCCCATCAAACATCTCCCCTGCAGGTCATGGCATCTCTAGAACATAACACAGAAACCACCGGCTACAGCCTCTCTCATCTTAGGATATACACAAACAAACAGTAGTGTCATGGTGAGCAAATATTAAAGTTCAAATACATAATTACATATACAGGCCTCATGGTGTAGATACGTCCATCAGGAGGCCGAGCAGATCCAAAACATGTCAAGCTGGTATGCAGTTGGTCCCACACTTAGTCCTCTTCGTCCTCCGGACTTTTAGATCGTTCTCGCTGGGAGCGCCTGAGCGTCTGCGCGTAGTCCATGGACCCTTTGGGGTTGGTGAAGATTCTGGCTTTCTCCTCCGTGCCGATACGCAATCTGGAGGGATACAGTATGACATACGGCACCTTCTTAGCAATCAACAGCTTTTTGACAGCCTTAAATTCCCGTCGGGCAGCCTGGTCCTTAGCCGTGAAATGCAGGAAGAAGGACAAATTATTACCTTGATACGATATTGCTCCTTTCTCTCGGGACAACCGCAGGATCGCGTACCGATCCCAGAAGTTCAGAAGGCGAGGAATTATAGGCCTCGGGGGAGCCCCAGGCAGAAGGTGGGTGGCCAAAGCCCGATGAGCCCTCTCAACCACCAACAGTGTAGACAGGTTCTTAGATCCAAAGGTTTCACGAATCATGCCTTCAATGAACGACTTCATCTTGCCTGTGTTGATGGATTCTGGCAGACCAGTGATCCTGATGTTATTCTGGTGGGACCTAGCCTCTAAATCCTCATTCTTTGCCTGGATCACTGCAAGCACCTTCTCCATCTCGAGTGTCTTGGTTGTGACAGCGCTCAGACCGTCATCAGCATTCGATATACGTTGTTCTGCTTCGCCCAGCCTCACACTGTGTTTGTCCAGCTTAGCAGACATATGGTCCATTCTGAGGTTGAGAGCATCTATTTTACAGTCGATGGATTGCAAGCTGCTCTGCAGGCCAACAGCGTGGCCTTCAATAGGGTAGTGTTCTCTGTCGGGGCATTCAGTTCGGAGTCTGATGTGGCCCCCCTCTGCACCTTGCTCGATTTCCTAGTCTCAAAGTTGAGGCACAGTTGTGTTTTGTCAGTTTTACCCATTGTGCTTCCAGTCAGGTGTAGTATGCAGCCCAAGCCATTCAACCACTGCAAACCAACCTCACAGCGCTTCCCCGGAGAAGGATGGATGTGCAAACCCAGCAGCCGTAGACCACCAGGCCCTCTGCAGAGAACAGAATGTACTCCATCCGTAGAATGGTATAGGCAGATCAAATACCCAGCGCTTCCCCGGTCCAATAGGCAGCCCGCCAATAGTTGTAGTATGAGCACAGTGCGAGCCTCAGACCTGCCTCATTTACCACGTCCCTTCTCTGCTTTCCAGCTCTGTATTCCCAGAGTAGGGCCCGAAATGTAGACCGGTCCGCGCGCCACCAGCCAGGCCGTTTCAAAATTGGAAGCTCAGTCACTGCCTGTACAGCAGTTCCCGTCAAAACGCAGTGGGGAGCTCGCAGTCATGAGAGTCCGCCTCATTGCACAATCCACACCGCCGTCTGCCAGGATTCATACTTCTGGGGGGTTATCTAGTGCATGCATATGTCGCAGAGGAGGTCATTACGAAGCAAATACGCTGTTCAGTGTACAGCGTCATCAAGTGTCACACAGAGGAATGTTCAGCCTGCTAGAGCTCCGCCAACGGTGTCCGCAAGCTACAGTGTGCGCGGCCCAGTGGGGACTCTGCGCAAGGCCTACCAGCGTCCCACGCCTCCTGTTAAGTTCCCCACATCAGCGTGACATTTTTTTCCCCAGGGAATCCGATTCCGATGTGGAATCTCACAGCTTTCAGGGGTAGCGACTCACCTCAGTTAGGACCCGGAGCAGCGAGTCAAAGGCCCACACACCGCCAAAGCGCCGATGTCCATAATGGGCCGCGCACAACCGTCAGCCGTCGGTACCCGCCCTCGATTTTCACAGCTGCAGTGACCACACTCACCCAGGGCCTGCTTTCAGTCCAGAGTGCTCCGCTGCAGATCAAAGCCTCCGACACAGTTCACCAACAGCGAACATGGCAGTTTTGGATCATGGAGCATGCCACAGGAACCATGGCGATCCTCTCCACTGCTTTATTCAGGCCTCCCAGCATCAGCTCACATTGGCGGTAAGGCATCCGCCCGTCTCCATGATGCAAGCAGGGCAGACCAGATTAAGTCGTCCGTTTTTCGAGTCCGGTGCCACGCAGCTTGCCAAATTCACCTCCGTTACTTTTGGGGCAGTATGACAGCTTCACCCCCAGCGGGTGGGCCGTCGGATGGCATAAAATGAGCAGGATAATGTACAGATAGCAAGTTCAGCCGGCGGAGCTGTGCTAAATCACAGTCATCTTGCTGTGCGCCCTCTAGCGCCCTACGCCACTCAACTCTATGCCAGTATTCTAGTGTACACAAATCCACTCTATGCCACCAAACTCCATGCCACTCTAATCTATGCCACTCTCTACTGTACACCACTCTACTTTACGCCTTACCATGGCGAACCACGCCACTGCACATCACTCCACTCTACGCCACTCCACTATACACCACTCCATTCTACATTATTCTACTCCACACCACTCTAAGGTATGCCACTCCACTCTATGTCACTCCGCTATTCCACTCTGGACCACTTGATTCTATATTACTCTATGCCCCCCCACTCAAGGCTACTCTACCCCAAGCCACTCCACACTTTTCCACTCCCCACCACTGGAGTGCATGCCACTCTATGTCACTCCACTCTATGCTACTTGACGCTACGCCACTACACGCCACTCCATTCCACTCTATGCTATTCTACTGTACATCACTCCGCAGTACAGAATTCCCTTCTACACCACACCACTCTATGCCACTTCACTCTTCACTACTCCACTGTATGCTATTCCACTCCACCTCACTGCACTGTACGCCACTGTACAATATGCTACTCCACTGTACACAAGTATACTCTACAACACTCCACTCCACTCTATAATATGCTACTGCATGTCACTAAATTTTACACCACACTTCTTTCACTCTGCACCACTCCACTCTACGCGTCTCCACTCTACGCCACTCCACTCCACTCTTCGATATCGCTTGTGTTCTTCTATCATAAACCCTTTTTTTATTTATCCTTTATTTTTCCTTCAGCTTTCCGTCCATTTCCCATCTCTTCACTTTCTATACAAACCAAAATTAAACTGCAAAAACATTAGAAATTCTAAAGTTATAGGTATACTTTAAATTTAGGATTTGCACACCGCCTTCAAATTATTTCAACTCGCTCACCTCCATACTCTACGTTAACTATCCCTCGAGCCTTCCCCATTCACTGCTTACACCTTTTCGTATTACATCACTTATAACATCTGAAATTATAGTAATCATAATGACATTTATGACATCGCAAATCACATAATTTGTAAGAACACAGTGCATGGTACAGTGGAGAGCTGTAGTTAAAGTGTTGTGGCTACTGAATCAGAAAATTCAGTTGCTGCACTGTACTTTTGGACAAAATGAGAGTGGGGCTGCAAAGATCAGTCTTGTAAAGAAAACAGAATAGAAATAGGCATTGCTAAAACCAATCGATTAATTAGGAGAATTATAAGCACACTACCCACCCGTGAGGGTCTCAAGGCACTCGGGGATGGGGGGGCACGCAGCTCCCGTCAGCCAAAGAGCCAGGTTTTGAGGGTCTTCCTGAAGATGTGCAGGGTGGGGGACACTCCTGATGTTGATCTGTAGCTCATTCCAGGTTGTGGCCTCGATGTAGGAGAAGGTTCTTACACCCTTTCTTGCTCTGCGGATGCGTGGGTGTTCGGCAAGGTCGGTGGATCGGAGGTTCCTCTTGGGTGTGTAGAAGCAAATTCTGTTGTTGAGGTATTAGGATCCGGTGTTGTGGAGGCATTTGTAGTATCTTGAAGGTTGCTCTTTTCTCAACGGGAAGCCAGTGGAGGTTGCGTAGGTGCTGGGTGATGTGTTCGTGTCGAGGGATGTCGAGGACAAGCCTGGCTGCGGTGCTCTGTACGGTCTGGAGTTTGTGGAGTAGGGACTTGGTGATCACGGTGTAGAGGGCGTTTCCGTAGTCCAGTCTGCTGGTTATGAGTGCATGGGTGACGGTCTTCCTTGATTCGGGGGGATCCATTGGAAGGTCTTTCGGAGGATGCGGAAGGTGTTGAAGCAGGTGGAGGCGATGGTGTTGCCCACCAGGAGTTGTCCCATGCAGAGGGGGAGAGTCCGAGGACCTCTGTCTTCTCCGAGTTGAGCTTCAGGCAGCTGTTGCTCATCCAGCATGCGGCATCTTTCATTCCTTCCTGGAAGTTGAGTCTGGTAGTGACGGGGTTCTTGGTGAGGGAGAGGATGAGCTGGGTGTTGTTGACGTACGATACTATGCTGAGTCCGTGCTGTCTGATGATGGTGGCGAGGGGGGGCATGTAGATGTTGAAGAGCGTGGGGCTGAGCGATGTTCTTTGGGGTACTCCACAGTTGATTTCCGTCGGTTCGGAGAGGTAAGGAGGAAGTCTGAGTCTTTGGGTTCTCCCGGCGAGGAAGGATGGGCGCCAATTGAGGGAGATTCCCTGAATGCCAGCTTTGTGGAGTCTGGCAGTGAGTGTGCGGTGGGAGACGGTGTTGAAGGCTGCAGAGAGGTGTAGTAGGATCAAGGCTGCGGTGTGTCCTTGGTCGAGGAGGGGGGCGGATGTCGTCTGTGGCGGTGAGTAGAGTTGTTTCTGTGCTGTGGTTACTGCGAAATCTGGATTTGGAGGGGTCGAGGATGG
Source organism: Lissotriton helveticus (assembly GCF_964261635.1). Lineage (NCBI taxonomy): Eukaryota > Metazoa > Chordata > Amphibia > Caudata > Salamandridae > Lissotriton > Lissotriton helveticus. The sequence continues at coordinate 441,423,136 of NC_136057.1, forward strand.
AATTTTCTTCAATGAATTTCAATAGCTGGATGTTGACTGTCTTCTCAGTGACTTTGGCCATGAAGGGGAGGAGGGAGATGGGTCAGTAGTGTTTGAGGTCCATGGGGTCTGCTGAAGGCTTCTTGAGTAGGAGTCTGACTTCTGCACGTTTCCAGTCATCTGTAAAGATGTCGGTTTCAAAGGTGGTGTTGATGGTGCGTCATAGTTCTGGAGCGATGGCGGCTCTGTGGTAGATGTGAAGGGGGCATGGGTCCATGGAGGCTCCTGAGTAGATGCCTTTCATGGTTGTTGTGGTCTTTGGTGGTGATTGGGGTCTAGGATGAGATGGTGGGTTGGCTGGCAATGCTGGAGGAGGGAGTGGTTTTGGAGTCAGGTGTCTGGCCATTGAAGTTGTCGTAGAGGCCCTTGATCTTTAGGTGGAAGTAGGAGCCAAGCTTGTTGCGGAGGTCCTGGAAGGGGGTGATGTCCGTGGTTTCGCTGGAGGGTTTGGTGAATTCCTGGATGATGCTGCATAGTTCCTTGGAGTTGCTGGAGTTGGTGAGGATCTTGGTCTGGATGAAGATCCTTTTGGTGGATCTTATGCTTTGGTGGTATTCTGTCATGGCGTTCTTGTAGGTGGTGCGGTCTTCTGAGGATTTGATGTTTCTCCAGTTCTTCTTGAGGCATCTAGAGGCCCACTTGGATTCTTGGAGGTCGGCGGTGAACCAAGTGGTCTTCCTGGGGCGCTGCCTGTCTGGGTTATATAGGGGTGTGAGCTCGTCTGCGCAGTTGGAGGTCCATCTGTGGGGTTCTTTGGCTGTGAGGCTGGCGTCAGTGGAGGTGGTGGGGGCATTCCGGTTGAGGGCGGAGTAGAGCTGTTTCTCTGTGATCTTGCTTGAGTTTCTTTGTGGAGTGCAAGGTGTAGACTTGGCCGCCGTTGGTTTGTCGACGTGGAAGTATAACCATTGGTGTTCCGTCCATGGGGGTTGCGTAGTGTGGCTGAAGTGAATGTTAGTACCTCCTGCATAGATGGGGTTGAGGGTGTGTTCTGCTTTGTGGGTGGGGGTGGGGGTGGTGATAAGTTGTTTCAGTCCAAGGTTGGCGAGGTTGTCCCGGAGGGTGGTGGAGTTGGGGTCGCTGAGGTTGTCGAGGTGGAAGTTGAGGCCTCCGATGAGTATGTAGTTCATGGAGGTAATGGCGTGGGATGAGGTCGACAATGGAGGTGGCGAATGCAGTTCGAGGTCTGGGAGGTCTGTAGGCAAGGGTGCCTCTCAGGGTCATTCTGGGGCTGGTCTGGATCTGGAAGTGGTGGTGTTCAGTGGTGGGCGAGCTGTTGCTCGGGCTGGAGGTTGTGAGTCGAAGGGAGCTCTTGTGTGCGATGGCAAGTCCCCCTCCTGGGCAGTTGGGGCAGTCCTGCCTCCGGATCTTGTATTCGAGGGTGTTGAGGAGGATCCAGACCTCTGCGGCATGTCTGTGCATTGAGCGCACGTTGAGGAGGATGCATCTCATGGCTCCAGAGGTGTTGGCGTTCGGTGTTTGGGTGGTGGTCGTGGGCTTGTGGATGGAAGTGAAGGTCTGGTGGCAGTGGCGGCAGGAGATCTGGCCGTGGGTGGTGCTCGGTGTGGACAGCTGGCAGTTATTGTTCCTTCCTGGGTAGAGTGCGAGGAGGGTTGCTGGGTCATAGCGGCAGAATGGCAGTGTTAGAAATGGGGTTGCCAAATCTACAGGGGGTAGCATGGAGCAGAGCGAGCAGGCCAAACTCCTGAGGACATGTGGAATCGCATAGGGTCCTTTTCAGGCAAGCACTGGCATTCTACAAGACCCAGATCAAGCTGGCCAAAGCCAGATTTTTAGAAGATTCTTTGCTGGCAGCGGTTAATAAATCCCAGGCCCTATTTAAGATCGTAAAGGAACTGGCCCACTTTGGTGACTGTGCTTGATGATCTTCGGATGCGGGCCGACATGGGTCAGGCAGCTTTTCTGGTGCTGCTTGACATGTCGGCCGCGTTCGATACAGTCAACCATGCTACTCTGATCAGTAGATTGTCGGAGGCGGGGGTGTCAGGCTTGGCCCTTGAATGGTTGGTGTCTTATCTTGGGCAAAGACATCAGGTAGTTGCACTACCGCCCTACCAATCTAACATCAAGAGGGTGGGACAGGGAGTTCCCCAGGGCTCGGCCATCAGCCCTATCCTCTTTAACCTGTACCTCCGCCCTCTGATCGCACTGATCAGGTCGTTTGGCATTACAGTTACCAATTACGCTGACGACACCCAGCTTATCTTCTCATTTGAGGGTAAGGGTGGGGTGTCACAGGAGGTGTTCCATCAATGCATGAGGGCCACGGCAGAATAGCTAGGGAATAATTCCCTTCAATTTAACAGCTCGAAAACCGAGGTATTACACTGCTCCTTGGATCGGATCTCCAGACCCCTTCCTCAGGGTTTTTGGCCTCCTGACTTCCTGGGCTCTAATCTGCCTGCTGACTCAGTTCGGAATCTGGGGGTCATGTTTAGCTCCGATTTACAACTGGACACCACAGTAAACAAGACAGTGGCTACGTGCATGGCTTTACTCGGATCCCTGAGAAAGATTCTACCTCTGCTCCCGGCACCGGTAAGACCAGAAGTAGTGCGGAGCATAATTCTCAGTCGTCTTGACTATTGCAACGCACTGCTTCTGGGGGCTCCATCTACCGTGCTTGGTAAACTCCAGCGGATTCAGAATTGTGCCGCTAAATTGGCACTTTCGCGACGCCGCTCGGACTCTTCCACTAAGGCGCTCAGGGATCTTCACTGGCTCCCAATTCCTCAACGGGTGAATTTTAAGGCTCTGTGTATTGTTTTTAAAGCTCTGCACAGTCATGGCCCGGTCCCTTTACAGGATCTCTTCTCTTGGTACACTCCCGTAAGAACACTCCGATCAACATCGGCATACTTGGTGGTGGTACCCAAGTTTCGGAGGACTCGGATGGGCGGACGCTCCTTCAGAACTGCTGCGGCACGACTGTGGAACTCCTTACCGCTGAGTCTTAGGAGCCTGGAAGTACTCGCTATTTTCAAAAAGGAGCTAAAAACCTACCTGTTCCCCAGTACAATGTAGTAAGATCAGAAGTTGGTAAAATCTTGCTCGGTGTCAGAAATAGTCTTGGCGCCAGGATGCCCGGTGGGTGACAGTGATAGCGCTTTATAAGAACGTCTATACATACATACATACATACATACATGTGAAGTATCCCCGCAGTACCCATAGACGACACACCAGGCACACCACAAAAGAGGCACGACACCAGTTTGGATAAAAGAAAAATAACTGTTGTATTGTACCAAATATGCAAGAGTAACACCCAGTAATCACAGTAGTCACAGTAGGGCACCAACGGGCGCCAGGGTAATGGGTTCCAGGGGGGATGGTTTACAAGAAAGAAATGGGAAAAGAACAAGGTAAGTCAGTCCATGGGTGTCCAGAGCTGAAATAAAAACCAGGTTATCAATTGGAGTGGGACATTAAGCATGAACGCACATCAGGCATTATAACTTCGGCATCACCCCTGTAAAAACATGAGCTCTCAGCATGAACAGCAGGCCTAGGCCTAAGCTCTGAGGCAGGACACCTGTAATAAAATATCAAGGCTTTCTCATTAGCATGGAATCAGCGTCAGCTCACCCAACAGGTGTGAAACATCAGTTTACATTGGCAACAGGACACTACTGATCCTGGGCAGGGGGCGCAGTAACCTAAGCACCCAGCTTTACCATAAGGCTTGGCCCTAACTCATGGGCCAGGAACACCTGTAATAATACCGCAAGGCTTCCGCCACCATAACCCTGTGAGTATAAAACATCAGGCGGAGCTTGTGAGGCATGACCTCCTCCATGGGCACCTTAGGGGAAACAATAACACATGGTGCATAGTTCCTGAGCAATACCCTGTGCATTAATAACATTAGCAACAGGCAACATCACATTAGGCCAGGTAGATAACCATCTCATCAGGTAAGTAGAAACATTTCATTCAGCAGGGTCTGGGCTGGCATAGTCACATCCACCATGTGGCATCAACAACTCTTTGGAGCACCCTGGTGCATATACCTTCCTATACCTCAGGGGTGGACAGAAGGTGGACCTGGGGGCATACAACCACTAGGCTTAACTCGGGGCAAAAAGCGAAAAAGTTTGGGGAAAAAGGGCCAAGTCCAACAGGCAGAGATCCAGGGTCTCTGGCGCTGGTCAGGGTGGGTAGTGGTCGGGTCACGGACGGGCGCACATGGGCTTGCCTTTGGCGTGAGAAGTTAGCCTGGCATAAGATGTCCACTATTCCAGTGGGCACCTTGCATCCTCCTCCACGTGGGTGCATCCTCTACCAGGTCACAACATTCCCTTAAAATTCAGGCACCTTCCTCGGGTAACCCGGTATCCCAGCGACGGTCCCCTCTACCCCCCTACCAATGAGGCAACACTATTGGGGAACCTTCGCATCAAAAAGTTAGGCAACGTTTCAGGGGGGGGAATAGGCCTAAATATCCACAACAGATGGTCACTCAGTACTTAAGGTGGGCTCTTGCCCAGTTCGACCGCCTTGCGGGGGCCACCAGGGCCCAATGACAGTCTCCCAAGAGAAGGGGGGGCGAGCACCGACCCTGTGCCCCGACTCCAGCCCCCAACCACCCCGCAGCTGAGCCCCCACTCACCGGGCTCCTTGGGATGTCCTTCTGACTCCGGGCTCACACCACACTGCTGGCCCCTTTGTCGAGGGGGCCGGTCAGGAGGCTCCACGCAAGGCGGGGAAGGGGCAGGCACCGACACGTGCCTCGACGCCCCCTCCCTCTCGCTCCGTATCGGTGGGCACAGCGGGGCCTCCCTCTTCCTCGTGGGAGCCCCGCCAACAGTTTAGCTCCTCACCCGGGTCCCTCTCTCTCCCACGGGCACCCGGGGCTTCCGTCAACCTCCTTGGGCTCTCCTCGGGGCACTCGCTCGTTCTCCGAGCACCCGTGCTGGTTCCTTCCGGGTCCCGGGCCTCCTCCGGCCTCCAGAGCCCAGGACCAATCACCGGCGGCGGAGGGGAGGCACGGGACACATGCGGGGCTCTCCTTCACTCTCCAAGAGCCCCGCCGAGAACAGCTCTCCCTCCCAGCTTCACACAGGCACCTCCTCTTCCTCACGGGGACCCGGGGCTTCCATTGGTTCGCTCCGGCCCAGACCGGCAGGGTGGACTCCCGCTCCGGTCGCTTCCCCTGGCGCTCCCTTCAGACTACGGGTGCCCCGCACCGGCGCCTCTCACCCCTCAGCTTCACCCGGGTCCCCCTCCCTCACGGGGACCCGGGGCTTACGGTCGGCTTCCCTTCCTCTGGCGGGCCGGCCGGCCAATCCTTGCGTGCCTTCGGGGGCGCGGCAGCAAGGGCCAATCCGGGTGCGGCGGGCTGGGGGCGCGGCTGGTGATGTCACCGGCACCCCAGCCACATGATGCGGGCCCTGACGGCTTCAGGGCCTAGCGCGGCCCTCTCCTCCCTTTGGCGGTCCTCTCCTGGTGCCGGGGGCCGCCGCGACGATGCCCACAGCAGCAGGGGGGTCTACTGAAGTAGCGCCAGGCCGCGGCGGTGATTTTTGGCAACCTACAACCGGCGCAAGGCAGCGTCAACACTCCCCAGGCTGCGGCGGTGAGATCACCAGCGATAAGGGGCAGGCTCCCTTTCATTAATTATGTCGATCGCCAACAGCGCGCCAAAACGCAGGGTAGGCTCCTGCAGCGCTATTCCCTCCGAAAAACGGCACGAACATGTGGGGTAGGCACCCACAGTGCTTTTCACTGCACTCAGCTCCTCTCTTCGGGCCACACAACTTCCAGGGCCCTGCGGCTCAAAGGGCCAGCAGCACCTCGGGGCCACCACAGTCACAGGCCACAGCGCTCCAACAAGTACCAGTTCCTCGGGGGCACAATCTTCCCCATACAGCGCTTCACAGGCAGCTCCTCACAGCCCAGCGCTTCCCAAGGGGGCCACCGCTTCACAAGGGTAGCGCTTGATAGGCAGACATCGCAAGGGGGCGAACAGTTCCACAGCCAGTCCCAGGGGCACACTCCTCACCTCCTGGGGGGGCCTTCCTTCGCGCAGCGCTGGCGCGGTTCAAGGTCCCAATAGTGGCAGGGACCTAGGTGGGCCCTCCTTCTTCAGGGGCCCTGGGGACAGAGCTGTAGCACTACTGGGCCAGGTCAGCAGGTAGTGGGGGCGTCATCAAAGCAGGGTGGTAGGCTCTCACCATTCCCACTGCAGCGTGGCCTTCCTCCCACACAGCAGCCTTGAACTCCTGAAGTGGGGCTTTACAAACCCTGGGGACAGTAGGGGGGTTCTGGATGGGTGTAGGGTCCAGCACACAGGCCCAAGTGGCGGTATCCCTCGCAGCAGGTCCCCTCGCATTCCTGTCCCAGCTCTGTCTCACTGCATGGTGGCACATCCCCCTTACTTATACCCTCCTCCCAGGCAGTGCCAGAACCTTCTAGAATGTTGGCAAAACTGGCCTAAACTGGCTCAGGGGGGGAGTAGAGCACCCTGGGTGCCAGGCTTTCCCTCCAAAAGCTAGGGGTGACTGGGTACCTGACGACTAGACTGCTAACCTCCTGCAGTCAGGTGGCACACACATAGCCTGGGCATCCATTTTAAAAACACAGCATTTCACCAGGGTACATTTTACAAGGGGGAAATTGACAAGTGCTCACACCATTGCATGGCATTACATATTAACAAGGTGTCTCACACCACACATGGCCTATACAGGTGTATTACCATGGGGGAGACATTTCAAATTAGGGGGGCAAAAAGCGAAAAAGTTTGGGGGAAAAGGGCCAAGTCCAACAGGCAGAGATCCAGGGTCTCTGGCGCTGGTCAGGGTGGGTAGTGGTCGGGTCACGGACGGGCGCACATGGGCTTGCCTTTGGCATGAGAAGTTAGCCTGGCATAAGATGTCCACTATTCCAGTGGGCACCTTGCACCAGTCTAAACGACCCTTATTGATGGTGGTTGTAAAGTCAACCTTATAGACAAGTGTAGTAATCCCAGGAGACGGTTGTGGTTGAAGAGAGAAGGTTTAATTCAGAGAAACAGCTTGTACATCCACAATCTGCAGGAGACAGGCTAAGACTGCCCAACTCCCACATATAGAATACAGAACCAAGATAGAACCAAAACAATTCTTAAAGGGACAACACTACACATCTTCCCCTTTTGAGAAAAAAAACCAAAAAAAACCAAAGACTAATGAATATAATCACGCAATTTGATGGGAGGACACTTAACTCGAACACTTCTCCTTAATGCTTCATGAACAGGTTGTTCAACAATACGCCCAGAAGCTGCAAAATCAGAGTTAACATTGGAGGAATCATGTCCAGAAACTGCAAAATCAGATTTAACATTGGAGGAATCATTTAAGGTACAACCATGGTCAAAAGGAAAATCAGCAACCCCAACAGGCGAATCAACATTCACAGCTAGAGGCTCACACCCAAAAGTGTCTAACATAGCAGAAAAAGTTATATCATCATTAGCACTAGAAGTTGATTGCAAAGTAGATGAGGTAGATTGCAAAGTAGTCTTTGGATCAAAAGTTTTACATGAGGTTGTCTTAGAATCCAAAGCCCTGCACAGAGAAATCCTTCTAAAATTCCAAATTTTACCACCCTCCACTCTTACAGCCTTGGTAAAAACCTCAGTGACCTTACACGGATCAGACCATTTGTTCCACTTATTCGCAAAAGCTCTACCAAATTTTACACGCACAAAGTCACCTACTTTAATTTTAGGGCTGCGAGTAGCTGAACCATAACAACCTCTTTTCATCTTTTCCTGATAAGCCAACACCTTATCCCTGACTTTACCAAGATCAAATGAATGCTCGCAAGAAATTTTATTTTTCATCCACTACGGTAGCAGTTTAGAGCCAGGTTTCCTGCCTGTTAACATCTCAAAAGGAGACAAACCCGTAACAGAATTAGGGGAAACACGATAAGACAATAGAGAAGCACGCAGTGCTTCTCTCCAATTCAAATTGCTTTTAACAGCGAGTTGGATAGACTCTTTAATTACTCTATTGAAGCGCTCTGTTTGACCATTGGCCTGTGGGTTATAATTTGACACTTTTTTGTGAACCACACCACATCTTTCAAGAAATGAAGAAAACTCTCTGCTAATAAACTGTGGACCATTATCTGAAACAATTTCAGAATGCCCTCTCTACAGAACACTTCATCCAAAAATTCCACAACTTGAGACGAACCTATTTTATCCACCACTTTTAACTCAGGCCATTTGGAGAAATAATCAATCAAAACCAAAATAAAAACATCCTTGTTAGCTGACAAATCAAGAGGACCAATAATATCCACTCCCAATTTTTTCCAAGGAGAAGTAACAAACTCGATAGGCGAAACACCAACAGCTAAAGGTTTGACAGATTTGTCACTCAAGGAACAAGGTGAGCAAGAAGTAACCCATTTATCAACCATGCTATCAACACCTGGCCACCAATAGAATTCACGAATACACCTTTTAGTACTAGACATACCCATGTGACCTTCATGAGCCATTGAGATAATTTTCTTCCTTAAGTCAAAAGGAGGAACTACTTTGTCACCACGGGTTACAAAACCTTGATCAAACATAATTTCATCCTTAATCTTATAAAAAGATAAGACATCACCAGATAATTTGCGTTCCTCAGGCCAACCATGTTGTAAATAAGACACAACACTTGACAAACCAGAGTCCTTGAACATGGCATCTCTCCATTCAGTTTCAGAAATGGAAACAGACAATCTGTTGTTACCTTCACCATTAACATCCCCAATAGAAAACACAACATCACAGTCACTATGAACAGTTGAAACTTGCGAATCCAAAGGCAAACGAGACATGCAATCGGCATGTACATTCAAACGCCCAGAAACATATTCTACAACACATTGGAATTCTTGCAGCTTCGCAGATAACCGTGCTAAAAGCGCAGTCAATGTCCTACCACCACCTGCAGCTAACATGTTAATAAGAGGCTTATGGTCGGTACGTAAACCGAATTTAGTTCCCCAAAGAAACTGTCTGAAATGTTCGACAGCCCAAGTGCAAGCCAACAACTCTTTCTCAATAGTTGAATAATTGTACTCAGCACCACGGAGAGTCCTTGAAGCATAGGAAACAACATACTCCTCACCCAGGCCCGGACTGGTGAGTCCGGGCACCGGGCAATCCCCCGGTCGGCTGGAGGGTTTTGGGGGCCGGTTTCAGAAAAGGGGGCCGGTTTTGTGTCCGGGGGCCGATTTTGCCCCGGGCCCCGGCAGCGTGCGTCACTCACTTTCAGGTCTCGCACAAGCACAACTGTCTGACTCTAATGCAGCAGGCCTGCACACGAACACTCCCCCCCAGCGCCGCCACAAGCAAGCACTGCATCTGCATGCAAGCATGCAACCACTGCCGGGTGAGGGTCCGAGTCCGACCGTCACCGGAAGTAAACACATGATAATGGACAAATGGATTATGGAGGAGGAGGGGGGAGGTGCCTGTGCGCAGCGCGCAGAATTATGCCTGCCCCCTCCTCTGCCGCGTCTGCGCGCGGCGCGCCTCTCTAGGGTGCGGCACTAATTCTCCTCCTTCCGCATGCGCATTGGCAATTTACTGCGCGTGACGAGTCACGAGAGGAGACAAAGCAGTCCAGAGAGTCGGTGGGGTGCGCACGGAGTCGGAGTCCCGCCAGGCCCATAAATTTATTTTATTCTAGAGTGGGTGGCTGGCGACTGGCTACTACCGCCGGCGCCGCCTAGCCCGACCCCCCTGTGTCTCTGCCACAGTGCCTGCCTGTGTGCCACCGTCCGGGACCGTGACCGACACACTGACCAACAGCAGTCAAAGACACTGGACGGCAGCCAGGCCCAGGCCTGAGTGAGGTGAGTGACTGAGTCAGTTTATTTTCATTTTCTGCCCGGCCCCCGAGAAAGTAAAGAAGCAAGCAGCATAGCTGCCAAGGTTTCAGATTGTTATAATGTGTGACATTTTCAAAATTACAGTGTAAAGATGAGTGACACTTTTTGGCCGTGAACAACATCAAGCAATAAAGACAAGGGAAACGTATAAATAAAAGCAATTATACCCCTCTCAGCAATTAGAACATACAAGAGTCACATCATATGCCACATGCTGTATTATTCCAAAAGAAAATAAGTTCATCAAACAAATTAGCAGACCGAGCGATCCATCCAGCGTGCCGCCCACCTGCTGAGCCCCGCGGGCCGCAGTCACCATCAAACCAGCTGCAGCAGCCTGTTCCTATACAGGCTCTACTGACTTAGTTCGGCATGCTACGAAGTTAAGGTAGTTGACAGGCACCACAGTGCCTGACACATTCACCCGACCCCAAAAGAGTTAGTGGATGCGACTACTAACATAGCCTAAAACTGTCAGTGAGGTGCAGTTCCCCACTGTAAGGGCAAGCAGACGGCAGCTCAGAACAGGATCGAGACTGTCACCGTGCTTGCTGCTGAAGCACATTTTTATAGCATGACCTCGTCACGATAAACAACTTAAATAACACTGCGCTTTAAAGTAGAACTGTAATAGAACTTTACATACAGGTCACCAGTGTGGTTCATCGGAATATACCGATGCCGGTGACCATGGCAGACATGTATGTAAGACAATACAAACATGAAGGTCACGTGGCAGAGTGCTGCCCCAACTGGGGATTATACATTATACAAGAACATCATACAAATATGCAAAACGATCGCCGCTGACTGGGTCTGCTCTAACGCTCTCTTTCACTCTCTTAAATCTTATTTATACATGCAGGATTCGAAATTGAGGCCTAGGAGATTACCTCACTGAGGCGAGCCTGAGCTTACAGCAATTGGTTGGCCGTGGCCACACCGACTTGTGGACTTCCTCAGTAACGCCCGGCCGCAGTCTGGCTCACCTTTATGTGCCTCCGGTCTGCTAAGGAACCACTCGGGGTGGGTGCGGTAGTGGAACCACTACTTCGGTGCGAGCACAGCAGCTCTGAATGGCCCTAATTGTTAGAAGACTGTACTCACTACAGTACTGCGTGATGTCAGGCTGCAGGCTGTCTGAGTCAGAGCAGCGCCACGGGAATTTCATGAGACGGAAATATAATATCATTGCAGGCATTAACCTACCAGCACCCCATAGCTCAGTGGGAGCATACCAAGGCTGCAAGCAAGAGCAGAGGCGCACAGGCCACGGCTGTGATGCCATTGCCATCTGCCACATGCCAGTTAGGCAGTGCTTCATCTTAGACACTATGGAGAATGCATCATATGCGTGACAACACATTTCAGTGCGGTGATGCGGAGCACCACACTGAAATGCGTTTGCATCACGCCTGATGCGTGATACTTGGCAGGACTGAAGCAGCGCTCCTGGCGCTGCGCTGCTTGCAGTCACGTCCACTGCTGCCACCAGGGCCTGGTCACGTAGCCCTGGCTGCGCTGGAGAAACAACTTGCTTCTCCAGCGCAGCCAGCGCTACGTGACCAGGCCCTGGTGGCAGCAGTGGACGTGACTGACACTGACTGTTGTACCTGTGCTGCCAAGGTTTCAGATTGCTTATGTGTGACATTTTCATAATTTTGGTGTAATTATGAGTGACATTCATTCAACATCTATGAGTGACACTTTCTCACGAGCAAAAATAAAGCAATGAAGGCAAAGGAAACATATAAATATCAGAAATCACACCCATTTGAGAAATGAAAAAACTCTAGGAGATTTCAAAAACATGCTGCAAAACACCAGAAACATAGCTGCCAGAAACATAGCTGCCAGGTTTGCAGACTACTTAAGTGTGACACTTTGGTGGATGTCTGATCTTAACATAACGAGTGCCTGTCAGTGTCAGGCTGGCCTTAGCACAGTGACAGACACTCATCCCGTGTTAGAAAAGGGAGGGGGGGGTGCCACTCTACACATTTTTTATATAAACTATAAATCACAAATGGCCTACATGTGAACATCTCTACAGACAGGCCAAAGCTTGGATAGCGTAAACACCTTAATTTGACCAATTGTGGTAAGCTCTCTGTGCCTTCAGCCTCCCAGCTCTCTATCATGTCCCATAATAGTCACTCACAAGCTTTAACTAGCTCAGACACCTATAACCAACCGAGTGCACCGTAGTAGATTTATATCGGTTTCATGAAAACACTGCAGAAACAACATCGTATGGAAAATGCAAATACTTTTAGGGAAAGTAAAATAAAGTCAAAATTGTTTTAACTGTTTGGATTTTCTTATAATGTGTCACCCTGGGTCACGGTACCCAGGTGAAACATAGGTAAAAAAATTACCAAGCCCAAATCTATGTATCTTTTCTTCTGTCACACCAACCCCAATGCCGGGGCTGTCTCAAACGTCACGTGGGAGTCTTGTTTTTTGCCAATGATGGCAGATTTGCACAGCAGCTTCGGGATAGCCGGTTCCGGCATAGGTGATCTGTCTGAGAATCTGTCATGGACGAGATAGCTCTGTGTACTCTGCCATACACATACACAAAGGCCTAGCCC